>NC_092144.1:2662443-2769943 GCF_043159975.1 Macaca nemestrina
GTTCAAGACACAGCCAGGCTGACATGGTGAAGCCCTGTCTCTACTAAAATACCAAAAATTAGCCAGGCGTGGTGGCTCACGCCTGTAATCCCAGCACTTTGGGAGGCCGAGGCGGGTGGATCATGAGGTCAGGAGATCGACACCATCCTGGCCAACACGGTGAAACCCCGTCTCTACTAAAATACCAAAAATTAGCTGGATGTGGTGGTGGGTGCCTGTAGTCCCTGCTACTCGGGAGGCTGAGGCAGGGGAATTGCTTGAACCCAGGAGGCGGAGCTTGCAGTGAGCCAAGATCGCACCACTGCACTCCAGCCTGGGCGACAGAGTGAGATGCCATCTCAAACAAACAAATAAAAAACAAGAATTAGCTGGGCGTGGTGGCACACACCTATAATCCCAGCTACTTGGGAGGCTAAGGCAGGAGAATCCCTTGAACCCGGAAGGCAGAGGTTGCAGTGAGCTGAGATCGCGCCACTGCACTCCAGCCTGGGCGACAGAGCAAGACTCCACGTAAAATAAATAAATAAATAAATAAATAAATAAATAAATAAATAAATAAAATAAAAATAAATAAATGAATAAATCACGCCTGTAATCCCAGCACGTGGGGAGGCCGAGGTGGGCAGATTGCCTGAGGCCAAGAGTTCGAGATCAGCTTGGCCAACATGGCGAAACCCCATCTCTACTCAAAATACAAAAAAAATTAGCCCAGTGTGGTGGCCTGTGCCTGTAATCCCAGCTACTGGGGAGGCTGAGGCAGGAGAATCACTTGAAACTGGGAGGTGGAGGCTGCGGTGAGTCAGGATTGCGCCATTGCACCCCAGGCTGGGCAACCAGAACAAAACTCCGTCTCAAAAAAAAAAAAAAAAAAGGCCGGGCGCGGTGGCTCAAGCCTGTAATCCCAGCACTTTGGGAGGCCGAGGCGGGCGGATCACAAGGTCAGGAGATCGAGACCACAGTGAAACCCCGTCTCTACTAAAAATACAAAAAATTAGCCGGGCGAGGTGGCGGGCGCCTGTAGTCCCAGCTACTCAGGAGACTGAGGCAGGAGAATGGCGTGAACCCAGGAGGCGGAGCTTGCAGTGAGCCGAGATCGCGCCACTGCACTCCAGCCTGGGCAACAGCGTGAGACTCCGTCTCAAAAAAAAAAAAAAAAAAAAAAAAAAATTCTGCTCTCTGAAACCTCAGGGTCTTCTCATTCCTATATCTTGTTTCCCCAACTACCTTTCCCTGATTATGGCCCCGTTGGCCGAAGCCGGGGATGCTAGTCTGGGAGAGTCTTCTGGGATCCCCAAGCTCTGGGCTGGGGGCTGGAGAAGGCCTCGAGTCTTCTCGACTCACGTGTGTCTGCCCCAGGCAAAGAGCTTGGTCATCCTGTGATGGCCGCCATCATCCTTTCCTCGTTCGGTGCGAAGAGGCAGCCGAGAGGAAAGAGAGGGAACATCGAGTGGGAAGGAGGGGACCCCCAGGAACCACACCTTTACTGGAGGCCCTTTCTTTTTTCTTTTCTTCTTTTTTTTTTTTTTTGAAACGGAGTCTTGCTCTGTCGCCCAGGCTGGAGTGCAGTGGTGCGATCTCAGCTCACTGCAAGCTCCGCCTCCCGGGTTCAAGCAATTATCCTGCCTCGGCCTCCTGAGTAGCTGGGATTATAGGCACCTGCCACTAGGCCCAGCTAATTTTTTTGTATTTTTAGTAGGGATGGGGTTTCACCATGTTGGCCAGGCTGGTCTCGAACTTCTGACCTCGTGATCAGCCACGCGCCCCCCACCCCCGCCCGCCTCGGCCTCCCAAAGTGTTGGGATTACAGGCGTGAGCCACCGTACCTGGCCTCATTTTTTTTTTTTTTTTAGATGGAGTCTTGCTCCCCCAGGTTGGAGTGCAGTGGTAAATTCTCAGCTCACTGGAACCTCTGCCTCCTGGGTTCAAGTGATTCTCCTGCCTCAGCCTCCCGAGTACCTGGGACTATTGGTGCGTACCACCACACCCTGCTAATTTTTATATTTTTAGTAAAGATGGAGTTTCACTATGTTGGCCAGGCTGGTCGCAAAGTCTTGACCTCGTGATCCACCCGCCTCGGCCTCCCAAAGTGCTGGGATTGCAGGCATGAGCCACCGTGCCCAACCTTATTTTTATTTTTATTTTTTTTGAGACAGAGTTTCACTTTGTCACCCAGGCGGGAGTGCAGTGGTACGATCTCAGCTCACTGCAATCTCCGTCTCCTGGGTTCAAGCGATTCTTTGGCCTCAGCATCCCGAGTAGCTGGGGTTATAGGCGCCCGCCACCATGCCCGGCTAATTTTTGTATTTTGAGTAGAGACGGGGTTTCACCATGTTGGCCAGGCTGGTCTTGAACTCCTGGCCTCAGGTGATCCTCCCACCTTGGCCTCCCAAAGTGTGAGCCAAAGTGTTAGACTCACAGGTGTGAGCCACTGCACCCAGTCAAGGGCCTTTTCAACTCTAGCCTTGATCGCTCTTGCTGAACTAGAGAAAAGAATATTTCAGCTGGGCATAGTGACTCATTCCTGTAATCTTAACAGTTTGGGAGGCCTAGGTGGGAGGATCACTTGAGCTTAGGAGTTTAAGACCAGCCTGGGAAACATAGCCAGATCCTGTGTCTACAAAAAAATAAAATAGGGCGCCTGTAGTCCCAGCTACTCGGGAGGCTGAGGCAGGAGAATGGCGTAAACCTGGGAGGTGGAGCTTGCAGTGAGCCGAGATCGTGCCACTGCACTTCAGCCTGGGCGACAGAGCGAGACTCTGTCTCAAAAAAAAAAACCAAAATAAAATAAAATAAAATAAAATAAAATAAAATAAAATAATTAGCCAGGCATAGTGGTGTGTCCCTGTAGTCCCAGCTACTTGGGAGGCTGAGGTGAGAGGATCACTTGAGCCTAGGAGGTCGAGGCTGCAGTGAACTATGATCATGTCACTGCACTCTAACCTGGGCGACAGAGCAAAGCTGACTCTGTCTCAAAAAAAAAATTTTTTTTCACCCACTTATTTCTCCAGCAAAATCTGCTATGGCATCAAATCCAAACCCTGGTCCTCTTGGAAGCAGCTTCTGCCGCTTTCGCTCATAATCAGTCCTTTGGCTCTGGCCACTCAGCTTCTTTGGTCTTCATTGACTATCTCTTTTTTTCCCTTAAATATTTGGTAGCGGCCCGGCGCAGTGGCTCACGCCTGTAATCCCAGCACTTTGGGAGGCCGAGGCGGGTGGATCATTTCAGGTCAGGAGTTCGAGGCCAGCCTGACCAACATGGTGAAACCTCGTTTCTACTAAAAATGCAAAAATTAGCCGGGCATGGTGGCAGGTGTCTGTAGTCCCAGCTACGTGGGAGGCTGAGGCAGGAGAATTGCTTGAACTCGGAGGCAGACATTGCAGTGAGCCAAGATCGTGCCATTGTACTTCAGCCTAGGCAATAAGAGCGAAACTCCATCTCAAAAAAAAAAAAAATCAGGCGGACGTGGTGGCTCACGCCTGTAATCCCAGCACTTTGGGAGGCTGAGGCGGGTGGATCACAAGGTCAGGAGATTGAAACCACCCTGGCTAACACGGTGAAACACCATCTCTACTAAAAACACAAAAAATTAGCTGGGCTTGGTGCCAGGCGCCTGTAGTCCCAGCCACTTGGGAGGCTGAGGCAGGAGAATGGCGTGAACCCAGGAGGCGGAGCTTGCAGTCAGCCGAGATCCAGCCACTGCACCCCAGCCTGGGCAACAGAGTTAGAATCTGTCTCAAAAAAAAAAAAAAAAAAAAATCTATCTATCTATCTATATCTATCTATCTATCTTTGACATATTAATGTGTCGTATTATGGTCATATTATGACATATCATATTGATATGTCTTACTTATTATTTTAAAGAAATAGGGGCCGGGCGCGGTGGCTCAAGCCTGTAATCCCAGCACTTTGGGAGGCCGAGACGGGCGGATCATGAGGTCAGAAGATCGAGACCATCCTGGTTAACACGGTGAAACCTTGTCTCTACTAAAAAAAATACAAAAAACTAGCCGGGTGAGGTGGCGGGCGCCTGTAGTCCCAGCTACTCGGGAGGCTGAGGCAGGAGAATGGCGTAAACCCGGGAGGCGGAGCTTGCAGTGAGCTGAGATCCGGCCACTGCACTCCAGCCTCGGCGACAGAGCGAGACTCCGTCTCAAAAAAAAAACAAAAAAAAAAGAAATAGGACTACTTAGGCTATCTACTTCTTTTTTTTTTTTTTTTTTTTTTTTTTTTTTTTTTTTTTTTAGACAGAGTCTCGCTCTGTCGCTCAGGCTGGAGTGCAGTGGCCGGATCTCAGCTCACTGCAAGCTCCGCCTTCCGGGTTTATGCCATTCTCCCGCCTCAGCCTCCTGAGTAGCCGGGACTACAGGTGCCCGCCACCTCGCCCGGCTAGTTTTTTGTATTTTTTTTTTTTTAGTAGAGACGGGGTTTCACCGTGTTAGCCAGGATGGTCTCGATCTCCTGACCTCGTGATCCACCCGTCTCGGCCTCCCAAAGTGCTGGGATTACAGGCTTGAGCCACTGCGCCCGGCCGACTATCTACTTCTTGTGTGAGTTTTGATCATTTGTGTCTTTCAAAGAATTTGTCCCTTTTGCCTGTGTTATCAAATTTATTGGCATAACATTTATGACATTCCCTTGTCCTCCTACTACTGTCTGTAGGATCTGCAGTGATGTCCCCTCTTTTGCTCTTGCTATTGATCATTTCCGCCTTTGCTCATTTTTTTCTTGATCTATCAAGCCAGGGGTTTATCACTTTTAGTGCTCTTTCCTCGAAAACCTCAAGGTCATTTATCCCTGACCTTTGTCTGGCTGGCCCTTTCACTCCACGTAGTTCTCAACCCAAGTGTCGCCTCCTCAGAGAAGCCTTCCCTGACTACCCTAGCTATAAAGACAGCCCTATCTTTTCCTTTCCCTTCCTCTGTTTGGTTTTTCTTCCTGGCCCTCACTATTTGTTTACTTGTTTATTGTTTATCTCTCCAGCTATACAACAAGCAACAAAAGGGTAGGGACCACATCTGTCATCTTCTTTCTCTTTTTTTTTTTTTTAGAGATAGAGTCTTGC
Organism: Macaca nemestrina; assembly: GCF_043159975.1. Taxonomy (NCBI): domain Eukaryota; kingdom Metazoa; phylum Chordata; class Mammalia; order Primates; family Cercopithecidae; genus Macaca; species Macaca nemestrina. Next base: position 2,667,510 of record NC_092144.1, read on the forward strand.
TCTGTAGCCCAGGCTGGAGTGCAGTGGCACGATCTGGGTTCACTGCAAGCTACACCTCCTGGGTTCACGCCATCCTCCTGCCTCAGCCTCCCAAGTAGCTGGGACTACAGGCACCCGCCACCACACCTGGCTAATTTTTTGTATTTTTTTTTTTAGTAGAGACAGGGTTTCACCGTGTTGGCCAGGATGGTCTTGATCTCCTGACCTTGTGATCTGCCCGCCTTGGCCTCCCAAAGTGCTGGGATTACAGGCATGAGCTGCCTCCGCGCCTGGCCCACATCTGTCTTCATCCCTGTGTCTCCAGCATCTATCACAGGTGTACAATGAGCCTGCCATATAGTAGATGCTCAAGAAATGCTGAATGAATGAATGAATCCTTTTTGGGGGGAACTTCCCCCAGACATGATATCATTCCTTCCTGGAGCTGGGAAAGTCCCTTCCACATACCACTCTGGGCACTACTCAGCCAGCCCCAAAGCAGGAAGCCCCTTCTACCGACGGAGGGCAGAGGACGTCATCCATGTCCCGAGGCACTGATGGTAGCACTGTGGACTGTGATTTAAACCACCTCATCCGTGGAGACAGGTCTGAGGGCTGCCTCCAGACCTCTGTCCCTCTTGGAAACAGGAATTGAATCCGAAAGCTGTTTTTTTTCACCTGGTAGTGGCTGACCCTTTTGAGGAAGATGGCAAAAAGGACCAGAGTGGGGATGGGTCTGTCCCTGACATGAAGCATTCCTCATATTGGGGAAGGGGGAGGGTCAGAATGAAGTCGTGAACTGGGTATGCTGGCACATGCCTGTAGTCCCATTTACTCGGGAGGCTAAGGCAGGAGGATCTCCTGAGCCCAGGAGTTCAAGACCAGCTTGGACAACATAGCAAGACCCAGTCTCTAAACAAAAATGAAAACAAAAGCAAAAGAAAAGATAAGAAAGCTAACAACAACAAGAAAATAAAACTGTGAAAGAGTCCAGTTCTGTCCTTAGCACTTTTAAAAAACATATTTTTATTTTTATTTTTTTGAGACAGAGTCTTACTCTATTGCCCCGGTTGGAGTGCAGTGGCTGGATCTCGGCTCACTGCAACCTTTGCCTCCCGGGTTCAAGCGATCCTCTTGCCTCAGCTTCCTAAGTAGCTGGGACTACAAGCATGCACCATCACACCCGGCTAATTTTTGTATTTTTAGTAGAGACAGGGTTTCATCATGTTAGCCAGGCTGGTCTCGAACTCCTGACCTCAGGTGATCCACCTGCCTCGGCCTCCCCAAAGTGATGAGATGACAGATGTGAGCCATTGTGCCCGGCCTGTTCTTAGCACTTTGAGGCAGGCGCTGCTAGTTCCCCCACAAAGGGTAAACTGAGGCTCAGAGAGGCAGAGCGACTTGCTCAAGGTCACACAGCTGGGACTCGCATCTAGAATTCTGGTTCCAAAGTCCATGCTCCTGACTGCCCTCTTCACCTGCTTTGGGGGACAAACACCACAGAACCCCAGCGCCAGATGGGGAAAATGAGGCCCAAGGAGGCCGCAGGATTTATCGGGGGTCTGCAGCTAGACTGAGCCAGAGCGGGGCTGAGAGGCCGAGCCTCCCGCCCCTCCGGCTGCCCGGCCTGGCTCCCCACTTCCCCAGGAGCTGCGTTTCCTGTGAGGGCCTGGTGCTGGACTCTGTGCACATGGCTGGCTCCAGCTGCCCTGTGGATGGCTGGGGCTTGGCACGGTTAACCCAGTTCCTTCTTGGCATCTGCCAGTTCCACTTCCTCTTCTCCTCCTCCCTGCCCAGGAGGAAGCAGGAGCTTCCCGTCTGGGCCGCATGGCCTTTAGGGGGTGTCCTGAAACAGATCACTCCCCCCATTTCTATCCAGGAGCTTGGGGCTGTCGAGGGTTGGGGGCCACTGGAGGGGTCCCAGAATCCTTTGCGGCTTCAGGACAAAGATGGACTGCAAAGAGGGGGTTCTGATGTAGCTCTTCAGGCTTCGGGTGATGACCCATCCCTGAGTCACGAAATCCGTGTTGCAGGTGGCAACAGGATTATCATTTATTTCCTATAACAAAGCAGAAGAGGAAAAAAAAACAAACAAACCAGTGCATCGCAACAAAATAAAGTCAACTGTTGCTTGCTGAGACTTCTGTTCGTTCTCTGAACTTTTGGGGCAAACTAAGATCTGAGAGTTTGAAGACAGCTAGGGGACAGGAGCTCAAAAGGTCCAGTCCTGGCCGGGTGCGGTGGCTCGGGCCTGTCATCCCAGCACTTTGGAAGGCTGAGGTGGGTGGATCACTTGAGGCCAGGAGTTCAAGACCAGTCTGGCCAACATGGTGAAACCCCGTCTCTATTAAAAATATAAAAGTTAGCCAGGCGTGGTGGTGGGTGCCTGTTATCCCCGCTACTCGGGAAGCTGAGGCAGGAGAATCGCTTGAACCCGGGAGGTGGAGGTTGTGGTGAGCTGAGATCATACCACTGCACTCCAGCCTGGGCGACAGAGCGACTCCATATCAAAAAAAAAAAAAAAAAAAAAAAAAAAAAGAAGAAGAAGAAGATCTGAGGGTTGGAAGGCAACTGGGGGAAAGGAGCTCAAAAAGTCCATTAATGAGCAGTTGGGCTCAACGCTGCACCCCAAGGAGCTGTCTAGCTTCCCAGAGTCCGTAAAAACATTGCTTTAACTGATATGTTAATGACGCCTACCCCAGCTTAACTGGCCGTGCCCCATTTTGTTGCTGAAGAACTCACACGACTCCAAGTTTACTCCCCTGGGGTTCCACTTGCTGTGTGACCCAAGGCAAGTCACTAAACCTCTCTGGTCCTCGGTGTCCCATCTGCAAATGGGAAAATCATAGAATCTATGGGGATTAACTGGGGATCCACAGAGTCTCTGGGCTCAGGGTTGGGAAGACGGTAAGATTTAAATCATGCTTGCTGTAATTTTTATTATGATTGCTATAACTATTCAGGCAGGGTAAAGGAACCTCCAGGTATAATAATTTAGAAGCCCATAGGCTCGAGGTGGCTCATGCCTGTAATCCCAGCACTTTGGGAGGCCAAGGCGAGTGGCTCCCTTGAGGTCAGGAGTTCGAGACCAGCCTGGCCAAAATGGCAAAACCCTGTCTCTACTGAAAATACAAAAATTAGCCAGACGTGGTGGTGCACACCTGTAATGCCAGCTACTCTGGGGGCTGAGGCAGGAGAATCACTTGAAACCTGTGAGGCGGAGATTGCAGTGAGCTGATATCGAGCCACCGCACTCTAGCCTGGGCGACAGAGTGAGTCCCTGTCTCAAAAATAATGATAATAGGCCAGGTGCGATGGCTCACGCCTGTAATCCCAGCACTTTGGGAGGCCGAGGCGGGCGGATCACGAGGTCAGGAGATCGAGACCATCCTGGCTAACACGGTGAAACCCCGTCTCTACTAAAAATACAAAAAATTAGCCAGGTGTGGTGGCGGGCGCCTATAGTCCCAGCTACTCAGGAGGTTGAGGCAGGAGAATGGCGTGAACCCGGGAGGAGGAGCTTGCAGTGAGCCGAGATCACGCTACTGCACTCCAGCCTGGACAGAGCGAGGCTCCATCTCAAAATAAATAAATAAATAAATAAAATAATAATAAAAGTCCATAGGCTCTGGACTCAAACAGAACTAAGTTTGAATCCCAGCTCTGCCACTCACCAGTACCATCGAAGGAATTGTGTGACCCACAGCAATTCCTTCAACGGACCCGAGACTCAGTTTCCCCATATGAAAATGGGGCTAAGAGTTGTCTCCCTCTTGGCCGGGCACGGTGGCTCACGCCTGTAATGCCAGAACTTTGGGAGGCTGAGGCGGGTGGATCACGAGGTCAGGAGATCGAGACCGTCCTGGCTAACATGGTGAAACCCTGTCTCTACTAAAAATACAAAAAAAATTTAGCCCGGCATGGTGGCAGGCGACTATAGTCCCAGCTACTGGGGAGGCTGAGGCAGGAGAATGGCGTGAACCCAGGAGGCGGAGCTTGCAGTGAGCTGAGATCGCGCCACTGCACTCCAGCCTGGGCGACAGAGCGAGACTCCTCCTCAAAAAAAAAAAAAAAAAAAGGAGTTGTCCCCCTCTCGTGGTGAGGCAGGAGAGATGGTGGGACTCCAGCTCTTAGCTCACCAGGGACACCTAGTCAAGGGCCAGCAGGTTCACAATCCCCTCTGCTACTAGCACCAAATAGCCAAAGCTCCAAAAACTAGATGGTCCCCCATATTGTCTCCATGAGAAATTCAAAGAAATGGATGGGAGGATGTTTGTTTATTGCACTGACTCCATTCCTATGTTCTGCTGCAGGAATATTAATGAGTTGACATGTCCCCGTCCTAACATGCAATAAATTCAGGAATCTGGAGCTCTCACAGCTCTGCATCAGAGAATGTCAGATTGTGGACCTGGGGGATGTTGTTGTTTGAGTAATTTTTTATTTTTTATTTTTTTGAGACAGAGTCTGGCTCTGTCATCCAGGCTGGAGTGCAGTGGTGTGATCTCAGCTCACTGCAGCCTCCGCCTCTCAGGTTCAAGCCATTCGCCTGCCTCAGCCTCCTGAGTAGCTGGGATTTGGTGTGAGCCACCACGCCCAGCTAATTTTTGTATTTTTAGTAGAGACAGCATTTTGTATTTTTAGTAGAGACAGGGTTTCACCATGTTGGTCAGGCTGGTCTGGAACTCCTGACCTTGTGATCCGCCTGCCTCAGCCTCCCAAAGTGCTGGGATTACAGGCATAAGCCACTGCCCCCCGCCCTAGTTTTTAATTTTTCTTGGAAACCTTTTTTTTCCCTTTGAGACAAGGTCTTGCTCTGTCACCCAGGCTGGAGTGCAATGGAGTGATCATAGCTCACCGCAGCCTCAACCTCCTGGGCTCAAATGATCCTCCTGCCTCAGCCTCATGAGGAGCTGGAACTACCGGTGTGCACCACTACGTCTGACTAAATATATATAATTTCCGTGTGAATGTCCTTTACAGCAAGAGAAAAGCCTTTTTCTTTTTTTATTCCTTTTTTTTTTTTTTTTTTGGAGACAGAGCCTCACTCTGTCACCCAGGCTGGAGTGTAGTGGCACAATCTCAGCTCACTGCAACCTCTGCCTCGGGTTCAAGCAATTCTCCTGCCTCAGCCTCCCAAATAGCTGGGATTACAGGCGCCCACCAGTACACCAGGCTAATTTTTGTATATTTAGTAGAGACGGGGTTTCACCATTTTGCCCAGGCTGGTCTCGAACTCCTGACCCCAAGTGATCCGCCCGCCTCGGCCTGCCAAAGTGCTGAGATTATAGGCGTGAGCCACTGTGCCCAGACAAGAAAAGCCTGTTTCTTGACTTTGAACCAAATAGACGTGACCCCTGAAGAAACTGAGAACTGGAGAGGCGAGGCGGCCACCCCCGACCTGCCCACATGGCTCTCCAGTGTGCAGGTGGCATCTGCTGGGTAGAGTTGGCGGCGTTGGAGACAGCCCTTTGGGGAGATGGGGGGGTGACACCCCCGCCCCTCTCCCTGTTCGGCCTTCTCTGCTCCCGTTTCCTCTTTCTGGACCCCAACCAAGCCACCCCTTCCCTTTTTGCTGCCGCTTGCTCTTGCTCGATCAAGTTCTGCCTGCACCGACCCCCACCCCCACCCTCTGCACCCCAACCCTGGAGGCAGAAGCAGTCCCATCCCCTCTCCCGTCGCTGGGAGGGGCCCATGCTGGTGCTCTCAGGAGCCAGATGAGATACCGGTCAAGCCTCCAGCCCCCACCTCCCACCTGGTGGATCACACCCATTTTACGGAGGAGAAAATTGAGACACAGAGAAGGGGAAGGGCAGCCTTGGGATGTCAGAGTTTAGCCGGGAGCTGAGCTGGGGTCTTTGAACCTCTAGTCCCAGGCTCTTGAAGATTCCAGCATCAGCATCCCGGACCCAGGGCCGGCTTGGCAGGTACGTCAACTGGGCTGTCACAAGAGGGTTCCAGGTTCAGAAGAGCCTGAAGTTTCAGCTTGCACCCAGCCCCAGAAATTCTGTGGCTGGCCCTGCAAGGACCCTGCCAGATTTTGTACCATCTGTCAGCAAGGTCAGGTCGATTCTGTCTCCTCGGTGTCTCTCAAATGTGTCCTCTTCTCTCCAGCTCCATGACAGCCACCTTGGTCCAGCCCCACGGGTGCTCATCTGAACCAGCCCAGTCCCCTCTGCCCTGGTCCCGGTCCCCACCCCCACAGTCTGTCCTCCCTGCATCAGCCACCAGAGGGCGCCTGTGAGCACCTGAGTCAGGGCCTGTCCCCCCTCTGCCCACAGCCCTCCGTGGCTCCCACTTCCCTCGGGGTCAAAGCCCATGACCGCCCTGCAACCTACAAGGCCCTGCACACACCCACCCTTCCCTCCTCCCTCTCTCCCCCTCCTCACTCTGCTCCAGCCACACGGGCCTCCTCACTTTTCCTCCAATATACCAGGTTCAGTCCTGCCCCAGGGCCTTTGCACGAGCTGTTCCCTTTGCTTGGTGTGCCCTCTAAGATTTTGAGAGTGACCTTCCAGCCTTCACAAGTCACTTCCACTGAGCGGCCTTCCTTGACTGTGTGGCTATCATAGTCATCTAATTACTCCTTGCCCTATTTATCCTATGTTATTTCTTTCGTAAAAGTTTCTCTACCTGAAATCGTTGTAGCAAATAATAATACATATTAGTATTGTTATGATAAATAATAAAAATAGTCTGGGCGTCGTGGCTCACGCCTGTAATCCCTGCACTTTGGGAGGCTGAGGTGGACGCATCACTTGAGTCCAGAAATTTGAGACTAGCCTGGCTAACATGGTGAAACCCCAACTCTACTAAAAATACAAAAATTAACCTGGAGTGGTGGTGCACGCCTGTAACCTCAGCTACTTGGGAGGCAGGAGAATCACTTGAACCCGGAAAGCGGAGGTGGCAGTGAGCCAAGTTTGCGCCACTGCACTCCAGCCTGGGCAACAGAGACTCTGTCTCAAAAAAAAAAAAAAAAAAAAAAAAAAAAGGCTGGGTGCGGTGGCTCACGCTGTAATCCCAGCACTTTGGGAGGCTGAGGCAGGCGGATCACAAGGTCAAGAGATCGAGACTATCCTGGCCAACATAGTGAAACCCCGTCTCTACTAAAAATACGAAGATTAGCTGGGCATGATGGTGGGCGCCTGTAGTCCCAGCTACTCGGGAGGCTGAGGCAGGAAAATCGCTTGAACCCGGGAGGCAGAGGTTGCAGTGAGCCGAGATCACGCCACTGCACTCCAGCCTGGCAACAGAGCAAGACTCTGTCTCAAAAAAAAAAAAAAAAAAAAAAAAAAAAAAAGAAAAAAGAAAGAGAAAGAAGAAAAAGGAAAAAACCCATAAGAACCATAACCATAAAAAGTATTAAAAACACAAAAACTTGCTGGCCACACAAAAATAGCTGGATCTGGCCCTCGGGGAGCCGGAGTTTGTGACCCTTACTGTGAATATTTTATAATCAATTCATTTGGCCCTCACTTTGATGCAGCAGGCATAGTGTGTTGAGGTCCATGTTTTTTAGTTTGTGCTTTGTTTTGGTTTCTTTTGTTGTTGTTTTTTTGAGACAGAATCTCGCTCTGTCGCCCAAGTTGGAGTGCAATGGTATGATCTTAGCTCACTGCAACCTCTGCCTCCCAGGTTCAAGCGATTCTCCTGCCTCAGCCTCCCGAGTAGCTGGGATTACAGACACGCACCACCACACCCGGCTAATTGTGTATTTTTAATAGAGACGGGGTTTCACCATGTTGACCAGGTTGGTCTCGAACTCCTGACCTCAGGTGATCCGCCTGCCTCAGCTTCCCAAAGTGCTGGGATTACAGGCATGAGCCACCATGCCCAGCCTGAAGTTCATGTTTTACAGATGGGGAAACCGAGGCACAGAGCAGCAAAGTCGCTAGCCTAGGGTCACTGAGTGATGCCCCAGCTGCACCGGGATTTGAACCCAGGAGGCCTGGCGTGGAGTTGGGGGTGTCTGACGTGGGGTTGGGGTGTCGGAGGTGGGAGCCCTGTGGTGGGCTGAGTGGTTCTGCTGCTCCGTCCCCAGGCCCTGGTGAGAGCGGGAAGAGCACCTTCATCAAGCAGATGCGGATCATCCACGGCGCCGGCTACTCAGAGGAGGAGCGCAAGGGCTTCCGGCCCCTGGTCTACCAGAACATCTTCGTGTCCATGCGGGCCATGATCGAGGCCATGGAGCGGTTGCAGATCCCCTTTAGCAGGCCTGAGAGCAAGGTGAGCCATCAGGGCAGGCAGGGGCCCAGGGCAGGGTTCCCCAGACCCCGGAGCAGGGCCAAGTTCCCCAGACTTCAGGGCAGGGCAGGGTCCCTAGACCCTGGGGCAAGGCCATGTCCTCCAGACATGTGTGCATACATACAAGTGCACACACACATATACACACATACATGCATGCACGCACAGGTATGCACACACACGTGCACAAGGACACACACATACCTACATGCTCACGAAGATACACATGCATGCCCACATGCACATGTCCACACACATACACAGATGAATGCACACACGTGCACATGCGTGCATACATACAAGTGCACACACAAGTATACACACATACACGCACACACGTGCACAGACACAAATGCACACAACGATCCATGCAGATGCCCCCACACAGATGCACACAAATAAGTGCACACACAAATGTACACACCCAAACACGCCCATGCACGTGTACACACACACAGACACACACAAGCGTGCATGCAAATTCCCACATGCACACACATACACACATGCACACACGGAAACTCACACAAAGATACACACAAGCCTGCATGCAATCCCCCATGCACATGCACGCACATGTGTGCACACATACAAATGCACACACAAGCACACCTATGTACGCACCCACAAATGCACCCAAGGATACATGCGCGTGCCCCACACACAAATATGCACACAAATCACACACCCAAACACACCCATGCACACGTGTACATCTGTACACACACACAAGCACACTTGTACGTGAACAAACACAGAGAAATGCACACACAACACTCAGTCCATCACAAAGGTCTGAGCAATGCTAGTAGTGCCTGGAGGGAGCCAGAGCTGTTTGCGGAAAAGAAGGGGAAGCCGAGGGTCCGGCGGGCAGCTCAGGGTTCACGCGCCTGTTGGGGGGCCTGTGACGGGCAGATTGCTTCAGTGCTCTGTGTCTCAGTGGCTTCCTGTATAGAATGGGGGGACTGTGAGTGCCGTGCTTTCTGGGAGCCAGCTAGTGTAAAGAGCAGGGCTGGCTGCCCTTGACCCCTGTGGGTGCCATGCTCCCCCTGAGCCTGAGATCGCCCGAGCACATGGGCCGTCTGCAGCCCCTCATGTGCTGGCCTGAGCTTTTCTCTCCGGGGATCCATGCACAAACAGACGGAGGACAAATTAGAGGTGTGTGGGGGGCTCAGGGGCTCTGGGGAACAAGAAGGGCAGTGGGAAGAGAGTGTGTTTCAGGGAGGGACGCGGGGGCTTGCAGAGATGCCTGGGGAGGGCAGCCTCACTCAGACGGGCTACCCTAACTGCCCCCGTCCTCCCTCCCCAGCACCACGCCAGCCTGGTCATGAGCCAGGACCCCTATAAAGTGACCACGTTTGAGAAGCGCTACGCCGTGGCCATGCAGTGGCTGTGGAGGGATGCCGGCATCCGGGCCTGCTATGAGCGCCGGCGAGAATTCCACCTGCTTGATTCAGCCGTGTAGTGAGTCTGGTGTCTGCCGGGGATGGGCGCGTGGGGAGGGGCTGAGGGCAGCGGCCAGGCTGGCTGGTTTCCTGCAGCAGGAGGTATTGTGGGCGCAGATGGGCTGTGAGGTGGTCCTGCTCCAGGATGAGGTCCTTCCAGGGGGGACCCTAATTCCTGGGGGACCCTGTTCTGGGGGTGACCCTTTTCCTGGGGGAACTCTCTTCCGGGAATGACCTTGTTCCTGGGTGGACCCTGTTCCTTGGGGGTGACTCTGTTCTGGGAGTGAACTTGTTCTTGCGGTGACCCTATTCAAAGGGGGACTCTGTTCTAGGGGTCACCCTGTTCCTGAGGGAATCCAGTTCCTTGGAGAGACCCTGTTCTAGGGGGAATCCTGTTTCTACAGTGACCCTGTGCCTGGGGGTCCCTGTTCCTACGAGGACCCTATTTCAGGGGTGACCCTGTTCCTGGGGGAACCGTATTCCTAGAGTGATCCTGTTCTTGGGGGGGACTCTGTTCCTGGGGGGACCCTATTGCTGGAGAACCCTGTTCCTGGAGTGACCCTGTGCCTTGGGGTCCCTATTTCAGGGGTGACCCTGTTTCTGGGGGGACCCTATTCCTGGGGGTGACTCTGTTCCCAGGGAGACCCTATTTCCTGGGGGATCCTATTCTGGGGTTGATCCTTTTCCTGGAGTGGCCCTGTTCTCGGGGGTGATTCTGTTCCTGGGGGGACTGTATTACTTAGAGTGACCCTGTTCTTGGAGGAGCCCTGTTCCTGGGGGGACTTTGTTCCTGGGGAACCCTATTCCTGGAGAACCCTGTTCCTGGAGTGACCCTATTCCTGGGGGTACCCTGTTCCTAGAGTGACCCTGTTCTTGGGGGACTCTAAACTTTAGCAGCTCTCCCAGGGGACACCACTCCCCAATGAGGCTGTTCCTCATGTCACACCATCCTTTGGGTCACCCTGCTCTGCGTGTGAAGCTGCTTTTCCTTGGGGCTCTGTTGCCTCAGATGGGGGATGCTCCTGGGCCATCTGCCAAGCCCAGGGATCCCACCCCCACCCAGGGAGCTCTCCTCCTCAAGCAGCCCCAGCAGGGTCCTTGCTGGGCCTTTTGTAGGGGCCTGGGAAGCAAAGGGAGGCTGGCTGCAAGGCTGGGCCTCAGGACTCCTCACTCTGCAGCTACCTGTCCCACCTGGAGCGCATCACCGAGGAGGGCTACGTCCCCACGGCTCAGGACGTGCTTCGCAGCCGCATGCCCACCACTGGCATCAACGAGTACTGCTTCTCCGTGCAGAAAACCAACCTGCGGTGAGCGCTCCACCTAGGCCCAGCCTAGGGGGCAGGGAAGGCTTCCTGTAGGAGGAGGAGGGGCAAAGGAGCTGGGGCCCTGAGGGATGAGTAGGAGTTTCTTAGTCCCAGCCTTCAAGGAGCTGCCAAGCTAGGGGAAGCAAAGCTCTATGTAGACACCTCCAGGCCCCCAGGTAGTCAGGAGTGGGACCTGGAGGAGCCCAGGTTGAGGCATCAGAGATCCAGGAGGGAATATCTTCTTGGAGGAGGGGACATTAATGGGGTTTTGACAGATGAATTGGAGTTCACTAGTCCTAACCCTGAAGGGGTTGCTGGGGAGGAGGAAATAGAGACTATACAGTCAGGACCAGGTCTGGGGAGGCCTGGTCTGGGGAGCTCAGAGGTGATCCCTGTAGTCATCAACACTGGGGGATGGACTAGAGGGTGAGGCTGGAAGTCAGGAAACTCAGAGAAAGGAGGAGCCAGGACAGTGGGTGAGGGGATGGAAAGGAAGGAAGGGTCAAGTGTTGTTTCTGATGTGGAATGGGCAGGAGTGGATGAGTGTGGGAATTAGAAGAGGAAGTCAAAGGCCGGGCGCGGTGGCTCAAGCCTATAATCCCAGCACTTTGGGAGGCCGAGACGGGCGGATCACGAGGTCAGGAGATCGAGACCATCCTGGCTAACACAATGAAACCCCGTCTCTACTAAAAATACAAAAAAATTAGCCGGGCGAGGTGGTGGGCGCCTGTAGTCCCAGCTACTCGGGAGGCTGAGGCAGGAGAATGGCGTAAACCCGGGAGGCGGAGCTTGCAGTGAGCCGAGATAGCGCCACTGCACTCCAGCCTGGGCGACAGAGCGAGACTCCGTCTCAAAAAAAAAAAAAAAAAAAAAAAAGAAGAGGAAGTCAAAAATGACACCTGAGTTTTTTGTCAAGGTGATGGGGGTAGACATTGGAGCCAGTGGGCTTGGGGATGAAAAGGTAAAGATGGAGTCCTTTGGGACAGGTTGAGTCTGAGGGGCCTAGGGGCATTGGGGAGGTGGCTGGACACCACCTTAGCTGGCAGACAGAGTTGGGAATGGCCAGTGCAGCAACCCTAACCCGAACCCAGCAGAGCAATGGCCAATGTCAAAGGTCAAGGAAAGGAAAGATCAAGAATACAGTGAGAGGCCGGGCGCGGTGGCTCAAGCCTGTAATCCCAGCACTTTGGGAGGCCGAGGCGGGTGGATCACGAGGTCAGGAGATCGAGACTATCCTGGCTAACATGGTGAAACCCCGTCTCTACTAAAAATACAAAAAACTAGCCGGGCGTGGTGGCGGGCGCCTGTAGTCTCAGCTACTTGGGAGGCTGAGGCGGGAGAATGGCGTGAACCCGGGAGGCGGAGCTTGCAGTGAGCCGAGATCACGCCACTGCACTCCAGCCTGGGAGACACAGCGAGACTCCGTCTCAAAAAAAAAAAAAAAAAAAAAAAAAAAAAAAAGAATACAGTGAGAAGAATGACGCTGGGATTGGCAGTTAGAGGGTCACTGGTGACCTTAGCAAGATCTGTTTCCATGGGTTGATGGCAGGGAACTGAGCAGGTGTGCAAGATGATGCCCAGAGACAGGAATTATGTTTGACCTACCCGTGTTTGGCCTTCCTTTCCGTAAATCCCCCAAACCTATTGTTCTGGCCTCTGCAATAGTCTTTACCAGGAAGGTTCACAATTTATCTGTTTCCTGTGGGTCTCCTCCACAAGATGGAGAGCCTCACAAGGTTAGGAGCTGAGTTTGATTCTTCTGCTTCTTTAGTGAATAGCTAAAGGTCAGAGCAGAAGTTGGTAAATGTGGGTGGATGGTTGGAAAGATGGAAGGGAATAGATGGGTGGATGAATGGGTGGGTGGATAGATGAATAGATGGATAAGTTGAGGGATAGATGAGTGGATGGATGGGTGGGAGGATGGATGAGTGGATGAATGAATGGGTAGATGGGTGGGTGGATGGATGGATGGATGGAAAGAGGGATGAGTGGATGGATGGATGGGTGGATGGATGGATGGGTGGATGGGTGATACATGAATGGATGAATGGGTGGATGAGTGAGTGAAGGATGGATGGATGAGTGGATGAATGGATGGATGAATGGATGAGTGGATGGGTGGGTGGGTAGGTGGATTGGTAGATGGGTGGATGAGTAAGTGGATAGATGGGTAGATGGATGGATGGGTAGATGGATAATGGGTGAATAGATGGTTGGATGGATGGATGAGTAGATGGAGAGATGGACGGGTGGGTGGATTGAGTAAATGGGTGGACAGGCAGGTAGATGATGGATGGATGAATAGATGGGTAGATGGATAGATGGATGGATGAGTGAATGGATAGATGGATGGGTGGATGGATAGATGGGTGGGTGGGGTGGATGGATGGATGAATGGGTGGATGGATAGGTGGATGAGTGGATGGATGGATGAATGAATGGCTAGATGGGTGGTGTGTGATGGATGAATGGATGCATGGGTGGATGGGTGAGTGAAGGATGGATGGATGAGTGGATGAATGGATGAGTGGATGGGTGGGAGGGTGGGTGGATGGGTAGATGGGTGGATGAGTGAGTGGATAGATGGGTAGGTGGATGAATGGGTGGGAGGATGGATGAGTGGATGAATGAATGGGTAGATGGATGAGTGGATGGATGGATGGATGGATAGGTGGGTGGGTGGATAGACGGATGGATGAGTGGATGGATGGATGGATGGATGGATGGATGGATGGATGGATGGATAGGTGGGTGGGTGGATAGATGGGTAGATGGATAGATGGATGGATGGATGAGCGAATAAATCGATGAATGGGTGGGTGGATGGGTAAAAGTTTAGGAGTGAAGGTAGAGGCTGGGAAATCATGCGGAAGTCTGGGCTGGGGAGGTGATTTTTAGGTGTGGCCCTGGAGTGAGGCGAATGAATGGAGTGAGGGCTCAGAGGAGACTGAGACCCGAGATGAGAGGTGATGCCAGAAGTTCCCAACTAGCCAGTGGCCGACCCCACCCCTGTCTCATTCTCCAGACCCCCTCTCAACCCCATCTGGCTCTGGATGTGGGGTTTGAGGGACTCTGAGGACGCATGGGAGGAGTGGGTCTCAGGGATCAGGAGACACACACAGCAGCTGCAGTCTAACTGCTGAATCATCAGTCCCAGTTTCCCCTCCTGTGCAATGGGGCAAGTCCCATCTTGCTTGAGGCCCTGGCCCGGGCCCGTCCAAAGCCTCTGCTCTGGCACTTCCTGAGTAACGGTTGCATCCCCAGGGAAATGACGCACAGATGGTTATCAGTGACCCACATTTCTCAGAAGAGAGAGAACAGGAAGGTGGGGGCAGGCTTGTGTTGCGGTGTGCGGTGTGCCCAGCCAGCACCAGGGCACATTCCAGATCTGTCCGACCTGCGACCCTGTAATGCAGGGGTAGAAAGCAGGCAGCCCAGCACAGTAGAAGCTTGGGAAAGTCCCCTCTCCTCCCCGGATCTCAGCCTCCTCATCTGTAAAATGGGCGTAAGACTCATTCCTGCCTTGCGGGAATGACATGGCAAATCCACGAGAGGCTAGCACCTATTCTTGCTGTTGCTATTATTGATCTTGGCATATCCCGGACGTGATGGGGTTTGGGGGTGTCACGGAGCAGGGTCCTGAGCTCTGAAAGGGGGCACCTCGATTCCCTGTAGGATCGTGGACGTCGGGGGCCAGAGGTCAGAGCGTAAGAAATGGATCCATTGTTTCGAGAACGTGATCGCCCTCATCTACCTGGCCTCACTGAGTGAATATGACCAGTGCCTGGAGGAGAACAACCAGGAGGTGCGCCACCGCCTCCCTCACCGTACCCACTTATTGGCCCAGGGCCCCGTCACCTGAGCAGGAAGCTCTGGCGCAGAAAGGGAGGTGTCCCTGCCCTGAACGGGCCTGTGTGCCCAGCATGGCTATGAACTTGCCCCTTCAGCCTTTTGTGGTCAGATTGCAGCAACCCAAGACACAGACGCACAGTGTTTGGCCAGGACCCCAGACACACACACACCCCTACACTACACACGCACACACGCACATGCACACACACATGCAATGCACACACACATGCAATGCACACACAATAAACACACACGCATGTGCACAATACATGCACACACATGCACATGAACACATGCAATAAACGCATGCACATGCACGATATATGCACGTGAACACACACACATCACACGTGTGCATATGCACGCACATACACGCATTCACGCGTGCAATACATGCATATGCACACACATGCACATGAACACATATGCATCACACAGGTACATATACACTACACATACACACACGCACACATGCACACACACGCACGCACACATGCATACACATGCACACACATCCACACACATGAAGACACATGCACACATGCACACACATCTACACATACGCACACACAGGCACACACATGCACACACATGAAGACACATGCACACACATGCACACACAGCCACACACGCACACACATCCATACACATGCACACACATGAAGACACATGCACACACACATGCACATACGTGACGACACATACACACACGCACTTGCACACACAAGTGCTCACACACGTGGAAATTCCTGTCCGCATGCTGGCCGCACCATGGAACACCAGGGCTTCTGTCACACTCTTCACAAACACATCCTTGAGGGAGTCACACATGGATGCACAGCTACACAAGCACCGGCCGCATCGAGGAACACTCAAGCCCCGAGAGAGACACGGCCGCCTGCACACAGGCAAGCACAGCTATCCCAGGAGAGCAGGTCTCTCCCCAGGGGCGACGTTCTGCTTCTGTTCAGAAAGGCCTGAGGCCGCTTCTTTTACGAGTGTGAACTTTTCTCCTGCTTGATCCCTGAGCCCAAAAGTCGGATGCATTATTACCTGTAAGGCGTGACTGTAAGGGTTAAGGTTTCACCCAGTTTGGGTCAGATGATGTAATTTTAACTTTCAGGCTGAATGAGACGGAATGAATTTTAGGTCATCCTGATACTGCTTGTCCTCTAGTCTAGCCACATGAAATGGACTCGCTGCTTAGGGCTTTCGTAAGAAAGCTGCGCAGACCCGGCAGTTTAAACAACAGATATTTATTCTCTACAGTTCCGGAGGCCAGAAGTCAGAGAGGGAAGTGTGGGCAAGGCTGGGTCCTTCTGACAAGACAGAATCCGTCCCAAGCGTCTCCTAGGTCCTAGTGGTGGCCGGAAATCCTTGGTGATCCTTGCTTATAGGGGCGTCACCTGATCTCTGCCTCCCCCTAACACACAGTGTCCTCCCTGTGTGCACGTCTCTCTGTAAACTTCCTCCTTTTTATTTGGAGACAGTCTTGCTCTGTCACCCAGGCTGGAGTGCAGTTATGTGATCATAGCTCATTGCAGCCTCGAACTCCTGGACTCAAGCCATCCTCTCACCTCAGCCTCCTAAGTAGCTGGGACTACAGGTGCGTGCCACCAAGCCCGGCTAATTTTAAAAACTTTTTGTAGCCGGGCGCGGTGGCTCAAGCCTGTAATCCCAGCACTTTGGGAGGCCGAGACGGGCGGATCATGAGTTCAGGAGATCGAGACCATCCTGGCTAACACGGTGAAACCCCGTCTCTACTAAAATACAAAAAAAATTAGCCGGGCGAGGTGGCGGCGCCTGTAGTCCCAGCTACTCGGGAGGCTGAGGCAGGAGAATGGCGGGAACCCGGGAGGCGGAGCTTGCAGTGAGCTGAGATCCAGCCACTGCACTCCAGCCTGGGCAACAGAGCCAGACTCCGTCTCAAAAAAAAAAAAAAAAAAAAAAAAAAACTTTTTGTAGACATGGGATCTCACTATGTTGCCCAGGTTGGTCTCAAACTCCAGGGCTCAAGCAATCCTCCTACCTCGGCCTTCCAAAGTGTTGGGATGACAGGCACAAGCCACTGAGCCTGGTCAATCTCTCTCTCTCTCTCTTTTTTTTTTTTCTGAGGCTGGGTTTTGCTTTGCCGCCCAGGCTGGAGTGCAATGGTGCGATCTCGGCTCACTGCAACCTCTGCCTCCCAGGTTCAAGTGATTCTCCTGCCTCAGACTCCTGAGTAGCTGGAACTACAGGCATGCGCCACCATGCCCGGCTAATGTTTGTGTTTTTAGTAGAGGCGGGGTTGCACCATGTTGGTCAAGCTGGTCTTGAACTCCTGACCTCAAGTGATCTGCCTGCCTCAGTCTCCCAAAGTGCTGGGATTACAGGTGTGAGCCACTGCACCCGGCTAATATCCTCTTTGCATAAGGACACCAGCCTACTCCAGTACCACCTCATCTGGGTTAATTCTGCAGTGATGACCCTGTTTCCAAAGAAGGTCACATGCTGAGGTTCTAGGGGATTAGAACTTGAACATATGATTTTTAGGGAAACATGATGTACCCCGTAACACAAGGCATTTGAGACCTTATTGTACTTTTCTTTTTTTGTGAGATGGAGTCTTGCTCTTGTCACCCAGACTGGAGTGCAGTGGCGTGATCTCGGCTCACTGCAACCTCTGTCTCCCAGGTTCAAGTGATTTTCCTGCCTCAGTCTCCTGAGTAGCTGGGATTACAGGTGCCCGCCCCCATGCTTGGCTAATTTTTTGCATTTTTAGTAGAAACGGGGTTTCACCATGTTAGCCAGGCTGGTCTCGAACTCCTGGCCTCAGGTGATCTGCCCGCCTTGGCCTCCCAAAGTGCTAGGATTACAGCTGTGAGCTGCCACGCCTGGCCAGGTCTCCCTCTTCTTCTTCTTCTTTTTTCTTTTTGGAAATGAAGTCTCGCTGTGTCACCAGGCTGGAGTGCAGTGGTGTGATCTCAGCTCACCACAACCTTTGCCTCCCAGATTCAAGCAATTCTCCTGCCTCAGCCTCCCGAGTAGCTGTGATTACAGGCGTGCACCACCATGCCCAGCTAATTTTTGTATTCTTAGTGGAGATGGGGTTGCACCACGTTGGCCAGGACGGTCTTGAACTCCTGACCTCAGGTGATCTGCCCGCCTAGACCTTCCAAGGTGCTGGGATTACAGGCGTGAGCCACCGCACCTGGCCAGGCCTCCCTCTTCTTATAAGGACAGCAGTCATGGACTTGGGGGCCCACCTTATTCTAGTATTGCCTCACCTCAACGACCTCTTCAAAGACCCTATCTCCAGGCCAGGTGCGGTGGTTCATGCCTGTAACCCCAGCACGCTGGGAGGCCAGGAGTTCAAGACTCTCTCTCCAGATAAGGTCATACTCTGAAGCTCTGAGGGGACATGAATTTTGGGAGGACACCCCAACCAGCACAGGCACAAAACCATGTCAGGCACACCAAGGCAGCTGTCCACACGGAAACACGGGCACACCCGCCTCAGCCCCAGCCGGGCAGGGAGGGGTGAGCCCACACCCCTGGAGCTAACAGCCCCATCTCCGCGATGGGAGGGCTTCCTGTCCGAGCTGGCCGGTTGAAGCAATAATCTGTTTCTGCCCCCAACACAGAACCGTATGAAGGAGAGCCTCGCCTTGTTCGGGACTATCCTGGAACTACCCTGGTTCAAGAGTACCTCCGTCATCCTCTTCCTCAACAAAACCGACATCCTGGAGGAGAAAATCCCCACCTCCCACCTGGCTACCTACTTCCCCAGTTTCCAGGGTAAGCAGTTCTAGAACTTTCCATACCCTTCCCCTCCCAAAAGCAGCTCCAAAGAGAGATGCTAATCCAGGCTCTACTTCAGCCTGGAGTCACGGGAAGTTTCACATAGGATCACACCCACATTCTATACTCAGCTCCATCCACTGTCCAACCTCATAAAATCTGTTTCCTCCTCTGTGGAATGGAATAAAATAGCAAAGGCCCTTGGAACTGAGTAAAGTGAGGAATTCTGGCCGGGCGCGGTGGCTCAAGCCTGTAATCCCAGCACTTTGGGAGGCTGAGGTGGGCGGATCACAAGGTCAGGAGATCGAGACCACAGTGAAACCCCGTCTCTACTAAAAATACAAAAAATTAGCCGGGCGCGGTGGCGGGCGCCTGTAGTCCCAGCTACTCAGGAGGCTGAGGCAGGAGAATGGCGGGAACCCGGGAGGCAGAGCTTGCAGTGAGCCGAGATCGCGCCACTGCACTCCAGCCTGGGCAACAGCGTGAGACTCCGTCTCAAAAAAAAAAAAAAAAAAAGTGAGGAATTCTTAAAAAGAGGTAGCGTATCATGTACAGCTTAAACATTTTATTTATTTATTCTTGAGACCGAGTCTTGCTCTGTCGCCAGGCTGGAGTGCAGTGGTGCGATCTTGGCTCACTGCAACCTTTCCCTCCCGTGTTCAAGTGATTCTCCTGCCTCAGCCTCCCGAGTAGCTGGGATGACAGGCATGCGCCACCACCTCAGCTAATTTTGTACTTTTAGTAGAGACAGGGTTTCTCCATGTTGGTCAGGCTGGTCTTGAACTCCCGACCTCAGGTGATTTACCTGCCTCGGCCTCCCAAAGTGCTGGGATTACAGGCATGAGCCACCGCGCGTGGCCTTTCTCTTTAATTTTTAAAAGCAGGCCGGGCGCGGTGGCTCAAGCCTGTAATCCCAGCACTTTGGGAGGCTGAGACGGGCGGATCACGAGGTCAGGAGATCGAGACCATCCTGGCTAACACAGTGAAACCCCGTCTCTACTAAAAATACAAAAAAACTTAGCCGGGCGAGGTGGCAGGCGCCTGTAGTCCCAGCTATTCGGGCGGCTGAGGCAGGAGAATGGCGTGAACCTGGGAGGCGGAGCTTGCAGTGAGCTGAGATCTGGCCACTGCACTCCAGCCTGGGTGACAGAGCGAGACTCCGTCTCAAAAAAAAAAAAAAAAAAAAAAAAAAAATTTTTTAAAGCAGAGCCTTGAGCAATGTTTCCAAAGCACACAGTTTTTGTAAATACAACGACCTTCTTTCATGCAGCTCTTGCAGGTATAGATTTGCGTGACGTTCCTATTAATTGCATACAAACCAAGACACGTACAACGGGCAAAAACAGGTTTGGGAACAAACTCTCAGTACATCCAGAGGGTGAAAGGGCCACAGGGCAACTACAGAGAAACACCATCTAGTGTTGGGCACCACTTAGTGTATTTTACAAAGGGGAGGCAGAGTTGTGGTTAATCCAGGGACCGACGTGACGAAGGTATATATTCACTAGCACTTTCCCCAGAACACCGCTGTGAGGATAAAGTGTGGTGGCGAAATATCCTGCTTAGCTGCTGCCGAGTAACACACCGTCCCCAAACTTAGTGACTTAAACTGGCCATTTTCCTTTGCTCATGATTTTGTGGGTCAGGAATTTGGAAGGGTTGAGCTGGGTAAGTTCATCTCTGATCCATGTGACATCAGCTGAGCTGCCTGGGATTGGAGATACACTTCCAAGATGGCTTCTTCCCCCACATGTCTGGTGCCTTGGTGCTCTTGGCCTCTCTCTCTCTGTCTCTCCCTGCCTCCGTCTCCCATCTCATCTATCTCTCCTCCCCTTTCTTCCAGTCTCTCTCTCTCCTTTTCCACCTCCCCTGTTCTCTCTCTCTCTCCATTTGGGGCCTCATGATCCACAGCCTCCTCACATGGTTTGAGCTTACTCACAATATGGCTGCCTCAGGGTAGACAGACTTCAGCCTAGGTGGAAGCTGCTTCTCATGATCGCCTCAGAATCATCAGACGTTACCTCTGCCACATTCTATTTGTCAAGCACATCACTCATATCAGCCTGGATTCAAAAGAAAGAGACTCCACTTCTTGAAGTAAGAATGACACATGCATACAGGGAGAGAAGGAAGTGATGGCAGCCATCTTGGAGATAACTTGCCTTCATTTCCTGGGATGCCATAACAAAATACCACAAACTGGGTGGCTTAAAACAACAGAAGTCCAAAGTTAAGATATTGGCAGGGTTGGTTCCTTCTGGAGGCTCTGAGGGAAAATCTGTTCCATGCTTCTCTCTCAGCTTCTGGTGGTGGCCAACAATCCTTAGCTTGTAGACGTAACACTCCAATCTCTGCCTCCATGTTCACATGGCTATCTTCTCACCATGTCTTTACGTGTCCTCTCCTGTTGTTATAAGACCATCAGTCATTTAATTTAGGGCCCATACTTTGGTATGACCTATTTTTTTTTTTTTTTTTTTTGAGACGGAGTCTCACGCTGTTGCCCAGGCTGGAGTGCAGTGGCGCGATCTTGGCTCACTGCAAGCTCCGCCTCCCGGGTTCCCGCCATTCTCCTGCCTCAGCCTCCTGAGTAGCTGGGACTACAGGCGCCCGCCACCGCGCCCGGCTAATTTTTTGTATTTTTAGTAGAGACGGGGTTTCACTGTGGTCTCGATCTCCTGACCTTGTGATCCGCCCGCCTCGGCCTCCCAAAGTGCTGGGATTACAGGCTTGAGCCACCGCGCCCGGCCTTTTTTTTTTTTTTTTAAGACAAGGTCTTGCTCTATTGCCCAGGCTAGAGTCCAGTGGCATGATCACAGTTCACTGTAGCCTCGACCTCCCGGGCACAGGTGATCCTCCCACCTCAGCCTCCTGAGTTGCTGGGACTACAGGCATGCACCACCACATCTGGCTAATTTTTGTATATTTTTGTAGAGACAAGCTTTCGCCATGTTGCCCAGGCTGATCTGGAACTCCTGGGCCCAACCACACATCTGTCATCCACCTGCCTTGGCCTCCCAAAATGCTAGGATTACAGGCGTGAGCCATCATGCCCGGCCGTGACCTAATTTAACCTAATTACATCTGTAAAGATCTGATTTCTAAATAAATATTTATTTAGAAATATAAATTTCTTTTTTTTTTTTTTTTTTTTTTAGAAATATAAATTTCTAAGGTTCCATATTCTGAGGTTCCAGGTGGACATGAATTTTGGGGGACACTGTTTACCTCAATATATAAGCAACCATAGTAGATAAGTCCTTAGTACATACTTGATACCAGGTCCACAATCAGTAAACATAAGCTTTGGTGAAGTCACCAGGTTTTGACCCCTGGTCTTGTCATGTCTCAGAGCCCGTGAGGCCAATTTTAGCCAATCATACCCACAAGATTCAGGGTCTGGGAGATAGATGTTAAGTTGTTCCAGGATGGTGGCCTGGACAGCCCCTCTTCCCTGCTGAGCAGCCCTGGGAATCAGATCACAGTTTAGAGAATTTGGGAACAGGATAAGGTAGATATTTTTTCATTCAAGTCAAAGGGAACCTCCCATGACTCACCCTTGTCTCCCAGCACAAGTGGCTGGTGCACCCTTTGCTGACTCTCAGCCCTTCTCTCTGCTGTGCTAAATAATATTCGTGATAATAATAATAAACCACACTTTGGGAGGCTGAGGCACGCAGACGACTTGAGGTCAGGAGTTCGAGACCAGCCTGGCCAACATGGCAAAACCCCATCTCTATTAAAAATACAAAAATTAGCTGCGTGTGGTGGCAGGGACCTGTAATCCCAGTCACTCGGGAGGTTGAGGCAGGAGAATCGCTTGAACCTGGGAGGCGGAGGTTGCATTGAGCAGAGATCATGCCACTTCACTCCAGCCTGGGCGACAGAGCGAGACTCCATCTCAAAATAATAATAATAATAATCATCATCATCATATCATCATCAATAACAATAGCCAACACATCTGCTGCACTGGTGGAAGCACTCTACATAGCTTGTTTAGTCTTCATGTTAACCCTATGCAGGGCTGGGCACAGTGGCTCACGCCTGTAATCCCAGTGCTTTGGAGGGTCAAGGCGGGCAGATCATTTGAGGTCAGGAGTTCGAGACCAGCCTGGCCAACATGGCAAAACCCCGTCTCTACTAAAAATACAAAAATTAGCTGGGCGTGGTGGTAGGCGCCTGTAATCCCAGCTACTGCCAAGATTGCACCATTGCACTCCAGCCTGGGCGACAGAGCGAGGCTCCACCTCAAAAACAAAAAACATTTACACAGCAGGACTTACTCATCTAGCCGTTATAGAGCTGGAGAAACCGAGGCACAGAGTGATGCAGTCTCTTGACAACAGTCACACAACCAGTGAGAGGCAGAGGCAGAGTTTGAACCCAGGCTGTCCAGACCCAGAGCCAGAACGTCTGAACTTAATCGTTCTACTACTACATTGTCTTACTGAAATAATATTGATAGGTTACAACCATGAAGTCTTGTTTATTAAGCAACGAACCCTCCACATAATGTTAAATCCTCGAGACAACTCTGTGAGGCCCAAGACTGTTCTGATCCACATTTTACAAATGAGGAAACAGGCTCACAGAGTTTACAGGTATTAAAATACTATTATAGATAACCCAACTCGTGAGTGAGTAGCAGAGCCAAGTCTAGGGCTCCCAAAGCCCTTAATTCACGTTGTGCTTTCAGTACACAGGTACTGAACACCCTGATAGGACTTATCAGAGCAGCCACCCAGGCTGACTTTGAGGACTCTCTTCCCCTTCTTTGGCCTTGGTGCCCCCGTCTGCACAGTCCTGGGATATTTGTCTCTGTGATTCCAGGCTGCCAACTGCACGGCTGGAAGCGAGGCCAAGACAGTGTCTCTCTTTAACACAGTTCGGCCCAAAGTCCCAGAGCTGGATCTCATTGGTCCATTTCAGGTCACATGACTCTTGTGAGACAACCTCCTGTGTTCCCATTGGCTGGGCGTGAGTCATGTGACCAGCTATGACTACAAAAGATGGCGTCAACGCTCAGAAAAATGACGGCCCGATCGCGATCCCTGGGGCCCTTTAGCCCTGGTTACGGGGAAGAGGGTCACCAGAGGCCCCCCTGGGTCCAAAGAGGGAGGGTCCTCACCACTTCCCGCACTTTGTTTCCCCAGGCCCTAAACAGGATGCCGAGGCAGCCAAGAGGTTCATCCTGGACATGTACACCAGGATGTACGCCGGCTGCGTGGACGGCCCTGACGGCAGCAAGAAGGGCGCGCGCTCCCGACGCCTCTTCAGCCACTACACATGTGCCACGGACACACAGAACATCCGCAAGGTCTTCAAGGACGTGCGGGACTCGGTGCTCGCCCGCTACCTGGACGAGATCAACCTGCTGTGACCCAGGCCCCACCTGGGGCAGGCGGCACTGGCGGGCGGGTGGGAGGTGGGGGTGGCTGCAGGGACCCCTAGTGTCCCTGGTCTATCTCTCCAGCCTCGGCTCACACGCGAGTGAGTCGGGAGACGGACGGCCCGCTGCTGGCTGCTCTCTTCTCTGCCTCTCACCAGGGCAGCCGCCCCCCCAGGGTACTCCTGCCCTTGCTTGACTCAGTTTCCCTCCTTTGAAAGGGAAGGAGCAAAACGGCCATTTGGGATGCCAGGGTGGATGACAAGGTGAAGAAATCAGGGGATTGAGGACTTGGGTGGGTGGGCATCTCTCAGGACCCCATCTCCAGGCATGTCATCTCCTGGGCAGGGGTCTAGTACCCTCTGTGGGTGACGCACACCCTGGGATGGGGCTAGTAGAGCCTTTAGGCGCCTTCAGGCGTGGACTCTGGTGCACTCTAGTGGACAGCAGAAGGAACGCCTTCCAGGAGCCTGCGGACTAGGGATGCAGGAACTTCCTTTTGCAAAGGGTAGCAGACTGCTAGAAAACACTGTCGCTCTCAGAGCTCCATGGCTCACAGCGTGTCCTGCCTCGGTTTGCAGATGGGAGAAAACGCGGCCCACAAGCATCCCCTCGTCCTTTGCAGGCGGGGGGCGGGCATGCTGCATCTTAACCTTTTGTATTTATTCCATCACCTTCTGCAGGGCTCCGTGCGGGGTGAAATTAAAGATTTCTTAGCGGCTGTGTCGCCAGCGTCCTGTTTATCCCTCTGCATTCCTTTCTTGGCAGGGGGCACTGGTTACAGTGCGGGGAGCAACATGGAGTAGGAAGGAAAAAAGTTATACTTCTTGTCTACCCACCTGTCCTGGCCATGGTACTCAGAACTGTGGGGGCTGTGAGTCCTGCAAGCCGGGATGTGGAGTCCAACCTCCCTCCCTGGCTGGGGGGACATTGGAGCAGACCCCTCCGTGGCTACTGACCCGAAATTCCAGCAGCAGCCACCACCCAGCTTTGAGAAGGCCTCTTACTATCCTCAGGGCAGTGTTCTGTGGTGCAAACCATAGCACCCCATTTTACAGATGAGGAATCCGGGGCACAGAGAATGGTGTAATTTGACTAAGCTCACACATCTGGAATGGATAGAGGCAGGAGCCTGTTCCTACATTGAACACATTTGTGGCTTTTTGGTTTTTTTTTTGAGACAATCTCGCTCTGTCGCCCAGGATGGAGTGCAGTGATGTGATCTTGGTTCACTGCAGCCTCTGCCTCCTGGGTTCAGCGATTCTCCTGCCTCAGCCTCCCAAGTAGCTGGGACTACAGGCGCCCGCCACCACACCTGGCCATATTTTTGTATTTTTAGTAGAGACGGGGTTTCACTGCGTTAGCCAGGGTGATCTTGATCTCCTGACATCGTGATCCGCCTGCCTCGGCCTCCCAAAGTCCTGGGATTGCAGACGTGAGCAACCGTACCTGGCCAATTTTTGTATTCTTTAGCAGAGACGGAGTTTCACCATGTTGGCCAGGCTGGTCGCAAACTCCTGATCTCAAGTGATCTGCCTCCCTCGACCTCCCGAAGTGTTGGGATTACAGGCATGAGCCACCACGCCTGGCCTAACTTTTCTTCTTATAAAACCACTAGTCACACTGGATCAGGGTTCAGCCTGTCGTGCCCATCGTAACTTGACTACATCTGCAAAGGCTGTATTTCTAAATAAGGTCCCATTCGCAGATACCAGGGGTTATGACTTGACCATATCTTTTTAGGGGAGCCACATTTCAACCTATAAAAGATATTTTGTAATATAAAAATTAGCCGGGCGTGGTGGTGCATGCTTGTAATCCCAGTTAATTGGGAGGCTGAGGCATGAGAATTGCTTCAACCCGGGAGGCGAAGATTGCAGTAAGCCAAGATTGTGCCACTGCACTCCAGCCTTATTACAAAATAATTTTACTAATTATTATTATTTTTTGAGACTGTGTCTTGCTCTGTCATCCCCCAGGTTGGAGTACAATGGCACAATCTTGTCTCACTGCAACCTCTGCCTCCTGGGTTCAAGTGATTCTCCTGCCTCAGCCTCCCTAGTAGCTGGGTTTATAGGCACCGCCACCATGCCTGGCTAATTTTTGTATTTTTGGTAGAGGGAGGGTTTCACCATGTTGGCCAGGCTGGTCTCAAACTCCTGACCTCAAATGATCCACCCACCTCAGCTTCCCAAAGTGCTGGGATTACAGGTGTGAGCCACCATGCCCAGCCAATTTTTGTAAAATAAAATTTAGAAATTTTCAATAAAATTTAACAAAATAATTTAATGAATTATTTGTAAAATAAATGTTACAAAATAATTTTATAAATTGTTTGTAAAAGTTATAAAATGATTTTACAAATTATTTAAATTTTACCAATAATTTTATGAAATTTTACAAATTCTTTGTTGTAATAATTTTGTAAATATTTTATAAATTATCTGGAAAATAAATTTTACAAATTATTTTTACAAAAATGATTTGTAAAAAATATTTTAAAAAAATAATTTGTAAAAATTTGTTCTTTTTTTTTTTTTTGAGACGGAGTCTCACTCTGTTCTCTGTTGCCCAGGCTGGAGTGCAGTGGTGCAATCTCGGCTCACTGCAAGCCCCGCCCCCCGGGTTCACACCATTCTCCTGCCTCAGCCTCCCGAGTAGCTGGGACTATAGGTGCCCGCCCCGACGCCCGGCTAATTTTTTGTATTTTTAGTAGAGATGGGGTTTCACCTTGTTAGCCAGGATAGTCTCGATCTCCTGACCTCGTGATCCGCCCGCTTCAGCCTCCCAGAGTGCTGGGATTACAGGCAGGAGCCAGCGTGCCCGGCCTCTTCTTGTTGTTTTGCAAGAATTTTAAGACTCACAGAAAAGTTGCAGAAGTTGTACACGGTTCCCAAACGCCCTCCACCCAGCTTCCTCTTACCTCTTACGTAACTCTAGTACAACCCAGGAAATTCACATAAGCGAGCATCCTATGAACGAACCTGTGTGAGGATCTTATTAGAATATAGCAGGTTCAGGCTGGGCGTGGTGGTTCACGCCTGTAATCCCAGCACTTTGGGAGGCCGAGGCGGGCAGTTCACAAGGTCAGGAGATCGAGACCATCCTGGTTAACACGGTGAAACCCCGTCTCTACTAAAAAAAATACAAAAAATTAGCCGGGCATGGTGGCGGGCACCTGGATTCCCAGCTACTCGGGAGGCTGAGGCAGGAGAATAGCGTGAACCTGGGAGGCGGAGCTTGCAGTGAGCTGAGATCGCGCCACTGCACTCCAGCCTGGGCGGCAGAGCAAGACTCCGTCTCAAAACAAAAAAAGAATATGGCAGGTTCTCGCTTCCGTCTTCCTTTCCTGGGCCAGGGTCCAGTCCCGGATCCCACATGGCCGTGAGCTGCCTTCCTCTCCTCACTGTGGGACAGTGCCTCGGTTTCCTTTGTGACATGTCGGAGGAGTTCTGCCTGGTTGTTTCTTGAGCTGTTCTTCAAAGGGATGTCAGAGCTTCTCAATTGTTTTTGTAAAGTTTTATTGAAACATGGTCACGTGCATTCATGTACCTGTGTCTATGCAAGCTGTTGCTACATCCGTGGAACTGAGTAACTGCCACAGATACTGTCTGGCCCCAGAAGCCAAAAATATTTACTATTTGGCCATTTTTTTTTTTTTACCCCCGTTATCTTGCTCTGTCACCCAGGCTGGTGTGTAGTGGTGCAATCTCAGCTCACTGCGGCCTCCAACTCCTGGGCTGAAAGGATGCTCCTGCCTCCGCCTCCCTGGGGATACCAGGCATGAGCCCCTTTGTCCGGCCAGGTGTGAGTTTTCGAGTGGACCTGTTTGCATTCCTCCTGAGTGTGACCTGAGCAGCGAACTGCTGGTTCATGTGCTGAGGTCATCCATCCATTTCTAACGCAGGGTGGGCCAGGAGCAGCCCGTCTGAACTGGCTCCCGTGTTCTTTGCCAGGTCCTCCTCCCTCTGTGATCACGCCCTCCTTCTCTGGCACACTGAGATGTTCCAGGCTCATCTCCTGCCCTACTCTTGGAATCAGCCCTTTCTCCCAGGTTCCCTGGATCCTTTCAGCAAGGGGCTGTAGGGGGAGAGAGCTGGGTGTTAGGTGCTCCTTGCTCTGGGATTGTCTCAGTGGAGAAGTAGGACAGGGTTTTTTGTTTGTTTGTTTGTTTGTTTGTTTGTTTGTTTTGCATAAATCATGAGATCCTGAATTTACACTGATATTTGCAATCCTTTTTTTGGAGATGGAGTCTTGCTCTGTCACCCAGGCTAGAGTGCAGCGGCGAGATCTCGACTCACTGCAACCTCTGCCTCCTAGTTTCAAGCGATTCTCCTGCCTCAGCCTCCCAAGTAGCTGGGATTACAGGCGCCCACCACCGCGCCCAGCTAATTTTTGTGTTTATTCATTTGAGACAGAGTCTCACTCTGTCGCCCAGGCCGGAGTGCAGTGCCGTAATCTCGGCTTACTGCAACCTCCGCCTCCCCGGTTCAAGCGATTCTCCTGCCTCAGCCTCCTGAGTAGCTGGGATTACAGCGGTGCACCCCCACACCTGGCTAATTTTTTGTATTTTTAGCAGAGATGGTGTTTCACTATATTGGCCAGGCTGGTCTTGAATTCCTGACCTTATGATCTCCCTGCCTCAGCCTCCCAAAGTGCTGGGATTACAGGCGTGAGCCACTGTGCCCAGTCTAATTTTTGTATTTTTAGTGGAGACAGGGTTTCACCATCTTGGCCAGGCAGGTCTCGAACTCCTGACCTCGTGATCTACCCTCCTTTGCCTCCCAAAGTGGTGGGATTCCAGGCGTGAGTCACCACACCCAGCCCCGCTCCTCCTTTTTTTTTTTTTTTTAAGAGACGGGATCTCGCTCTGTCACCCAGGCTGGAGTGCAGTGGAGCAATGATGGCTCACCACAGCCTCAACCTCTCAGGCTCAAGCAGTCCTCCTGCCTCAGCCTCCTGAGTTGCTAGGACCACAGGTACATGCCACTGCACCTGGGTTATTTCATTTTTATTTTTTGGAGAAATGGGGTCTTGCCATGTTACACAGGCTGGGAAACTTGAAGTCCTATTCAACCCAGCAAGCATTCTTTCTTGCATTGTCCCAGGTCATAGTTACATCTTTCTCTCCCAGCCAAGACCCTGGTTCCTAATAATATCTCTGTATTTGCTACTTTGCTCAGTTCTGTAAAACACATGATAGTTTCAAAATTGCTACACCCATATGTTCCTCAATGACAAATCTGCTAAATAAAGGTCAAAGTTTCTTTGCAATTATTTTTGTCTCTCTCTCTCTTTTTTTTTTTTTTTTTTTTTGAGACAGAGCCTCACTCTGTCACCCAGACTGGAGTGCAATGGCGCAATCTCGACTTGCTGCAACCTCCACATCCCACGGTCAAGCAATTCTCTGCCTCAGCCTCCTGAGTAGCTGGGATTACAGGCGCCCACCACCACGCCCGGCTTTTTTTTTTTTTTGAGACAGTCTTGTTCTGTCACCCAGGTTGGAGTGCAATGGTGCAACCTCGGCTCACTGCCACCTCCACCTCCCGGGTTCAAGTGATTTTCCTGCCTCAGCCTCCTGAGTAGCTGGGATTATAGGTGCCCGCCACCACGCCCAGCTAATTTTTGTATTTTTAGGAGAGACGGGGTTTTGCCATGTTGGCCAGGCTGGTCTTGAACTCCTGACCTCGTGATCCACCCATCCTGGCCTCCCAAGGTGCTGGGATTACAGGATTGAGCCACAGCACCCGGCCTCCTTTCGTCTTTAGAGTGAGTGCTGTGTATCCCAGTTCTGGGGGCTGGTTCTTTTCTGTCTCTCTGTGGTCACGTTTTTCATTTGAAATACAGTTTGGTTCATTTGTTTTCTACTGTTGTTCCATCCTAAAGCTTCTCCTTCCATCCTTGTTGATCAATTTTATCTTTGAATATAGAAAGCAAGACTAGGGCTTAAAACTACACGAAAGGCCGGGCATGGTGGCTCATGTCTGTAAACCCAGCACTTTGGGAGGCTGTGGTGGGCTGATTGCTTGAGCCCAGCAGTTCAAGACTAACCTGGGCAATAGCAAGACCTCATTTATACAAAACAAAACAAAACAAAACAAAACAAAACAAAACAAAGGACAACGCTTGTAATCCCAGCACTTTGGGAGGCCAAGGCAGGTGGATTAACTGAGGTCAGGAGTTCGAGACCAGCCTGACTAACCTGGTGAAACCCCATCTCTACCAAAAATGGATAAAAAAAAAAAAATTAGCCGGGTGTGGTGGTGGACACCTGTAATCCCAGCTACTCAGGAGGCTGAGGCAGGAGAGTCGCTTGAACCCGGGAGGCGGAGCTTGCAGTGAGCTGAGATCGTGCCACTGCACCCAACCTGGGAGACAGAGTGAGACTCTGTCTCAAAAAAAAAAAAAAAAAAAAAAAAAGCATTAGCTGGGTGAGGTGCAGTGCACCTGTAGTCCCAGCTACCAGAGAGGTTGAGGTGAGAAGATTGCTTGAACTCGGGAGGCAGAGGTTCCAGTGAGCTGAGATCGTGCCACTGCACTCCAGCCTGGGCAACAGAGTGAGACTCCGTCTCTAAATAAATAAATAAATAGGCCAGGCGCGGTGGCTCACGCCTGTAATCCCAGCACTTTGGGAGGCCGAGTCGGGCGGATCACGAGGTCAGGAGATCGAGACCATCCTGGCTAACACGGTGAAACCCCGTGTCTACTAAAAAATACAAAAAACTAGCCGGGCGAGGTGGCGGGTGCTTGTAGTCCCAGCTACTCGGGAGGCTGAGGTAGGAGAATGGCGTGAACCCGGGAGGCGGAGCTTGCAGTGAGCTGAGATCCGGCCACTGCACTCCAGCCTGGGCGACAGAGCAACACTTCGTCTAAAATAAATAAATAAATAAATAAATAAATAAATAATTTGAAATCCCAACACATCCCGGCAAGCACTGCATTCCATTTATGGAGCTGGTTTTTGTTCTTTTGCACAGCTGGGAAGGCCTCCTCTCTGGGCTGGGGCATAGTTCATTCATCCACTTCTGTCCTGTGTATACACATTCGGGTTGAACTCAGCATTGTGCATTCATGAATAACACTTTAGGCAATGACCTTCTGCACACGTACTTGGTCTTGTTAGAATTTCTAGAAGAGGGGCCTGCCCTTCTGCAGTGTGGGGATAATGGTTAGATTACGTTTTGTTTTGTTTTGAAACAGAGTTTCACTCTTGTCTCCCAGGCTGGAATGCAGTGGCTCCATCAGCCCACTGCAGCCTCTGCCTTCTGGGTTCCAGCGATCCTCCTGCCTCAGCCTCCCGAATAGCTGGGATTACAGGCACATGCCACCACACCCAGTTAAGTTTTGTATTTTTAGTAGAGATGGGGTTTCATCATGTGGGCCAGGCTGGTCTGCAGCTCCTGACCTCAAATGGTCCATCCGTCTCAGCCTCCCAAAGCGCTGGGATGACATGTGAGCCACCATGCCTGGCCAGATTAATTAAGTTTTAATGCACACAAAGCCTTTTTCCCAGGAGGCAGGTGATTAACTCATGGTAGAAGGTGGTTGGTCAGATAGCTTGGCGTGAAGTTAGGGTAAACCCTGCCCTCTGATAGCGCTTTACTTTGGTCCTAATTTGCTATCTGGGTCTAGGGTCTGGTGATCAGCTGTGGTCAAGATTCAATCAGGCTTAGGACTCAGGCCGAGTTGGGGCTCAGCTTGGGATCAGGGATCATTCCAAGGGCAAGTTCTTTTTCTTTTTTTTGGAGAGAGTCTCGCTCTGTCATCCAGGCTGGAGGGCAGTGGCATGATCTCGGCTCCCGGGCTCAAGCAATTCTCATGCTTCAGCCTCCCAAGTAGCTGGGATTATAGGCTTGTGCCATATCTTGCTAGATTTTTTTTTTTTTTTTTTTTTTTGTATTTTCAGTAGAGAGAGGGTTTTGCCATGTTGACCAGGCTGGTCTCCAACTCTTGGCCTCAGTGATCTGCCTGCCTCAGCCTCCCAAAGTGCTGGGATTACAGGTGTGAACCACTGTGCCCAGCCCAGTCCAGGAGCAAGTTCTAACCAGGATCAAGGGTCAAGGTCTGGGTTTGTCCATCGTCATAGGCTCAGTCAGGGTCAGGGTTCAGCCAGGGATCAGGGCTCAGCTTGGAGTCAGGGCTGAGCTTGGGGTCAGGCATCAGTCTAGGATGGAGGCTGGGCTTGGGACCTGCGGGTCTTGATCCAGGATTGGAGTCTGTGTCTGGCATTAGGGTTCAGTCTAGGATGTGGACCGAGCCTGGGATGAGAGCTCAGTCCAGGGATTAGGGCTCAGTCTAGGATGGGGACTGGGCTTGGAATCCAGCCTCAGTACAGAGTGGGGGGCTAGGCCTGGGATCAAGGCTCAGTCTAGGACAGGGGCCTGGGCCTGGGACTCAGCAATCAGTCTAGGATGAGGGACTGAGCTGCAGATCAGTGTTTAGTGCACAGTAGGGGGCTGGGCCTAGGATCAGGGCTCAGTCGAGCATAGGAGGCTTAGCCTGGGATCAGGGCTTAGTCCATCATGAGGCACTTAGCCTCAGAACACACACTGTCTCTCTGTGTAGGTGCCTGTGTCATGTGAGGCTGGACTGAGGCTCAGTTGTCTACTGACTGGCAGGGCGGTGCCTGGGCAAGACCTGGCTGCTTGTTTACCTCCTGACCTCACCTCCCAGCTGCGGGCCCTTCCTTCCCAAGCCCCACGTCCCTCTCCAGATCCCCTTTCTGCTTGGTGACCTCCATTGACAAAAGGCAGCCGCCTCCCCAGTCAGTGCCTTGCATGGAGCCTCCTGACACTGTCCTGCTTCAGAACTGAACTGTAAGCAAAGGGAAGGGCCATGGGGCCCCAGCACCTGCCACCGTCAGTCCCCGTCTCCTGCCAGCCCTGCCCTCCCTGGGGTGCCCCCGCTTCTCAGGGCTGATACTGTGCCCCTCGTGGGACACCTGTGTTCTCACGGGACGCCTGTGCCCCTCATGGGACGCCTGTGTTCTCATGGAACACCTGTGTTCTCACGGGACGCCTGTGCCCCTCATGGGACGCCTGTGTTCTCATGGAACACCTGTGTTCTCACGGGACGCCTGTGATGCTCACGGGATGCCTGTGCCCTCATGGGACGCCTGCATTCTCATGGGACGCCTGTGCTCTCATGGGATGCCTGTGACCCTCATGGGACGCCTGTGACCCTCATGGGACGCCTGCATTCTCATGGGACGCCTGTGTTCTCATGGGATGCCTGTGACCCTCATGGGACGCCTGCATTCTCATGGGACGCCTGCATTCTCATGGGACGCCTGTGTTCTCACGGGACGCCTGTGTTCTCATGGGATGCCTGTGACCCTCATGGGACGCCTGCATTCTCATGGGACGCCTGCATTCTCATGGGACGCCTGTGTTCTCACGGGACGCCTGTGTTCTCATGGGATGCCTGTGACCCTCATGGGACGCCTGTGACCCTCATGGGACGCCTGCATTCTCATGGGACGCCTGCATTCTCATGGGACACCTGTGCTCTCATGGGACGCCTGTGTTCTCACGGGACGCCTGTGCCCTCATGGGACGCCTGTGTTCTCATGGGACACCTGTGACACTCATGGGATGCCTGTGTTCTCACGGGACGCCTGTGTTCTCACGGGACGCCTGTGTTCTCATGGGACGCCTGTGTTCTCATGGGACGCCTGTGACCCTCATGGGACGCCTGTGTTCTCATGGGACGCCTGTGCTCTCATGGGACGCCTGTGCTCTCATGGGACGCCTGTGACCCTCATGGGACGCCTGTGTTCTCATGGGATACCTGTGACCCTCTTGGAATGCCTGTGCCCTCATGGGATGCCTGCATTCTCATGGGACACCTGTGCTCTCATGGGATGCCTGCATTCTCATGGGACACCTGTGTTTTCATGGGCCGCCTGCGTTCTCATGGGACGCCTGTGTTGTCATGGGACACCTGTGACCTTCACGGAATGCCTGTGATCCTCTTGGAATGCCTGTGCCCTCATGGGACGCCTACATTCTCATGGGACGTCTGCATTCTCATGGGACACCTGTGTTCTCATGGGACACCTGTGTTCTCATGGGCCGCCTGTGACCCTCATGGGACGCCTGTGCCCTCATGGGACGCCTGTGCCCTCATGGGACGCCTGTGTTCTCATGGGACACCTGTGCCCTCATGGGATACCTGCATTCTCATGGGACACCTGTGCTCTCATGGGACACTTGCATTCTCATGGGATGCCTGTGCCCTCACAGGATGCCTGTGTTCTCACGGGCACCTGTGCCATCATGGGATGCATGTGTGTGGCTGCCACGGTTACTACTTGAGACTGTCACTACGACGGTTACTACTGTGACTACTTGAGTCCATCATTACAAGACTGAACGAAGGGACAAATGTACAAATGAAAACTTAAGACAAAAGAAACTGTTTTAAAGGAAGGGGCCAGGGGAAGAAGAGAGCTCCCTGCTTCTAGTGAGCAAAGACAGCCCCCCAAGCTTCCACATCCCTTCGTATTTATTGGGTAGAAAGAGCAGGGAGGAGGAAACGATTGGTCAGCTGCTTGATCGATCACAGGTTCACGTTATTGCTAACAGGCTCCAGATTTGCCTATTTGCAAGAAACACTTGTGCCTGGGGCGCAACTGCCCTCAGCATTCCTTGTGGGCGGCAGATGCAGTTTGTCAGTTTACCAACATCCTGCTTTCGTGAGAACAGTTTGCTGTTTACTCATATCGATCCTATGTACACTGAGTTGATCGTGACCCTCATTCTTTCGGCCTTCAACACCTGAGCCCTCATGGGACATCTGTGCCCCTCATGGGATGCCTGTGTCCTCACGGTACACTCGTGACCCTCCCAGGACACTTTACTGGTAGAATTAGTTCAGCTGCCCCCACCCTGAGGCCAAGGACACCATTGTCTCAGAAAGGCTGAAGACCACAGGCTCCTCGGGGGACAGGGGGCAGGTGGGGTCTCTCAGGACCCTGGTTGGTGGTAAGTGGGCCTGGCCTGGGGGTGATTGCGGGTGGGAGGAGGCGCCCAGCAGGGACTTATCCTGGATCCTGCTCACACTTCTGGGGCCTGCATTATTTCTCAAACCACCCTATACCCCAGGGCCTTCTGGATGAGGATGAGTGGGGGTCACAGACACTGGGGGAGCTGGAGAGCAGAGACCCCACAGTCCATCCATGACAGAAGATGTCCAAGCCCCTACATGCCTCAGATCCCAGGGCAAGGCTGAGCCTCCCTCCTCAGACCACAGGGCAGGACCTCACCTCCCTGCTCAGACCCAGGACAGGGACATGCCTCCCCCTCAGACCCCAGGGCAAGGCCGTGCATCCCCACTCAGACCTCAGGGTGGGGTCTTGTCTCCTCCCTTAGACCCCAGAACAGGGCCTCACCTCTCCCCTCAGACCCCAAGGCAGGGCCTCGCCTCCCCGCTTCAGACCCCAAGGCAGGGCCTCGCCTCCCCGCTTCAGACCCCAAGGCAGGGCCTCGCCTCCCGCCTCAGACCCAGGACACGGCCTGCCTCCCCGCTCAGACCCCAAGGCAGGACCTTGCCTCTGCCACCAGGGCAAGTCTGAGCCGCCCCCCTCAGACCCCAGGGCAAGGCCAACCCTCCCCGCTCAGACCCCAGGCAGGTCCAAGCCTCCCCGCTCAGACCCAGGGCAGAGCCTGCCTCCTCCCTCAGACACCGAGTCAGGGTGTGTCTCCACTTAGACCCACAGCCACCTCACCTCAGGCTGAGTCACGGTGAGCCGGCTTCAGCAGGGCCATGGGGGCGGGGCCAGTAAGCCCCTACTTTTCCTACGCACCTCAACCCAGGTGGGGGCTGCCCTGGGGGCCGGCAGCTCTGCTCCCAGCAGGGTGATCTCAGGGGCAGGAGAGGCAACCATGAATCCCAAAGTGGGGGCCTGGCCCTGAGACCCTACCAGCTTGTCCCTGGGGCTCCCTCTCCCTGGAGGTGCATGTCCTCCCATGGGCGGAAAGTGGGCCTCGGGCCGCCTCTCTGGGCCTCAGTTTCCCCTCCTGTGATGCATCAGGCTCCCTGGGCCTCAGTTTCCCCTCCTGTAACGCGTCAGGCTCTCTGGGCCTCAGTTTCCCCTCCTGTGATGCATCATGCTCCCTGGGCCTCAGTTTCCCTGGGCCTCAGTTTCCCCTTCTGTAACGCATCAGGCTCCCTGGGCCTCAGTTTCCCCTTCTGTAACGCGTCAGGCTCTCTCGGCCTCACTTTCCCCTTCTGTAACGCGTCAGGCTCTCTCGGCCTCACTTTCCCCTTCTGTAACGCATCGGGCTCTCTGGGCCCCAGTTTCCCCTTCTGTAACGCATCGGGCTCCCTGGGCCTCAGTTTCCCCTTCTGTAACGCATCGGGCTCCCTGGGCCTCAGTTTCCCCTTCTGTAACGCATCGGGCTCTCTGGGCCTCAGTTTCCCCTTCTGTAACGCATCGGGCTCTCTGGGCCTCAGTTTCCCCTTCTGTAACGCATCGGGCTCTCTGGGCCTCAGTTTCCCCTTCTGTAACGCATCGGGCTCTCTGGGCCTCAGTTTCCCCTTCTGTAACGCATCGGGCTCTCTGGGCCTCAGTTTCCCCTTCTGTAACGCATCAGGGCTGATAGTGTATAATGCATCAGGCCCTGTTGAGGGGATCAAGTCGGATGAGTCGGTGCTCGAGGCCACGTAGGCACTTGACATTTATTAAGCACCTGCTGTGTGCTGAGCCTGCTTGGAGCATCTGGGGAGACCTCAGTGGAGCAGACGAGTCTCAGGGGTGGTCAGGGCTGGTGGGGAGGAGTCGTCCGGCTGCAGAGGGGTGGCCCATCCTGAGTGGAGACCCATTTCCCCTCTGTGACTGACAGCTCTGGGGCTCCCTGCGGGTCTCTGGCTTTCGAGGACAGGAAGAAGGCAGCCGGGGTAGAGGTGGGGGTGGGGGGGTCTCACAGCTGGGGCGGCCCCAGCAGGTTGGCTCCAGGATCCTGGGTGGGGGCCGACCGTTGGGGTGCTCCTCCCTGCCCTCGGCCTTACCTCCACCCTGGAGGGTACCTTGAACATAACAGGAAATTTCAAATAACAGGAAACCAAGACCAGTAAGTCGGGCGGCTCCACCCTGACTCGGGGCCTCAGTCAGCCCCGGGGGGAGGCCATGAATGCGACGGGGACCCCGGTGGCCCCCGAGTCCTGCCAACAGCTGGTGGCCGGCGGGCACAGCCGGCTCATCGTGATGCACTACAACCACTCGGGCCGGCTGGCCGGGCGCGGGGGGCCGGAGGACGGTGGCCTTGGGGCCCTGCGGGGGCTGTCGGTGGCCGCCAGCTGCCTGGTGGTGCTGGAGAACTTGCTGGTGCTGGCGGCCATCACGAGCCACATGCGGTCGCGACGCTGGGTCTACTATTGCCTGGTGAACATCACACTGAGCGACCTGCTCACGGGCGCGGCCTACCTGGCCAACGTGCTGCTGTCGGGGGCCCGCACCTTCCGCCTGGCGCCCGCCCAGTGGTTCCTACGGGAGGGCCTGCTCTTCACCGCCCTGGCCGCCTCCACCTTCAGCCTGCTATTCACCGCCGGGGAGCGCTTTGCCACCATGGTGCGGCCGGTGGCCGAGAGTGGGGCCACCAAGACCGGCCGCGTCTACAGCTTCATCGGCCTCTGCTGGCTGCTGGCCACGTTGCTGGGAATGCTGCCTTTGCTGGGCTGGAACTGCCTGTGCGCCTTTGACCGCTGCTCCAGCCTTCTGCCCCTCTACTCCAAGCGCTACATCCTCTTCTGCCTGGTGATCTTCGCCAGCGTCCTGGCTACCATCATGGGCCTCTACGGGGCCATCTTCCGCCTGGTGCAGGCCAGTGGGCAGAAGGCCCCACGCCCGGCCGCCCGCCGCAAGGCCCGCCGCCTGCTGAAGACGGTGCTGATGATCCTGCTGGCCTTCCTGGTGTGCTGGGGTCCGCTCTTCGGGCTGTTGCTGGCCGACGTCTTTGGCTCCAACCTCTGGGCCCAGGAGTACCTGCGGGGCATGGACTGGATCCTGGCCCTGGCCGTCCTCAACTCGGCGGTCAACCCCATCATCTACTCCTTCCGCAGCAGGGAGGTGTGCAGAGCCGTGCTCGGCTTCCTCTGCTGCGGGTGTCTCCGGTTGGGCATGCGAGGTCCCGGGGACTGCCTGGCCCGGGCTGTCGAGGCTCACTCTGGAACTTCCACCACCGACAGCTCTCTGAGGCCGAGGGACAGCTTTCGGGGCTCCCGGTCACTCAGCTTTCGGATGCGGGAGCCCCTGTCCAGCATCTCCAGCGTGCGGAGCATCTGAGACTGCAGCCTTGCGTGCGGACGGTGCAGCCACCGGGTACGTGCCAGGCAGGCCCTCCTGGGGTGCAGGAAGCCGTGTACACGGAGCCTCGCTTGGATGGGGAGCAGAGAACGGGACAGGCCCCCGTGGTCTTCCCGGTGGCCTCTTGGGCCTTCTGATGCCAAATGGACTTCCCGTGGTCACCGTGGACAAGGAGGCAACCGCCCCACCTCCCTGTAGGAGCAGAGAGTGCCCCGGTGTGGGGGCGAGGGGGTTCCCCACACCCCCGCTTCTGTGTGATTCTTGGGAAGTCCCGGCCCCTCTCTGGGCCTCAGTAGGGCTCTCAGGCTGCAAGGGGTGGACTGTGGGATGCATGCCCTGGCAACATTGAAGTTCGATCATGGTATGTGATGTTGCAGCCTCTTATTCCCCGGTGTGTGCATGTGCGCGGACCGTGGCTCAGGGGGGCTGTGGATCTGGGGGCAGCTAGGTGTGTCTTGGCTAGAGAGGGCCACGGGCCTAGAGAGGGCCACGGGCCAGCGCCCTGGAGGCGTGGCTGTGAGGGTGGAGAGTGTGCGTGTGTGAACAACCTCTGGGCGTTGCAGGAAGTGGGGGTTACAGTGACAGTTAACCCCGCCTCTTCTTGTTCACTTCCCCTTTAGAAACGGCAGGGCCCATGCACCGGCTCTGGCCTCTGCATCTTTTGGGAACCCAGTCTGGGGGCCGGCAGAGGCGGCCGCCTTGCCTTCCTGGCCTGGGGGATCTTCCCTCACATCCCCTTCAGCACCAACGGCCTCAGCTTTCCCCGTCTGTAAAATGGTTTAATCACTGAAGCCGAAGCACAAGGTTGCCGGTTCGCACTCAGCACCAGCCACAGAGGCTGACGGCTGCGTGTCCCGTGAAACTCCAGGGGAGACGTGCCAGCTCCACACCATTCAGTACGGGAGACACCAGCCCCACGGGGCTACAGTGCAAGCAGAGAACTGAATTTCGCAGTGTAGGTTGTGTTGAATTTGAATCTGTTTGTATTTCGGTAGCCCCATGGGGTGGGTAGCCGCAGTTTCAGTGCAGATGTGAATCTGGAAGCCTCCAGCACTTGCAGCTCATAGACAGTTCTCGCCCACCTCCTCCCAGGACCAAGCCAGCCCCGTCCAGTCCAGTGTCTGGACAGAGGCAGTCAGCATCCACCCCACCCGCCTCCTGGGCTCAGGCAGCTCTGCTTTAAGTCATGATTTCTCCACTGCATGATGGGGAATGCGGTGTGTAGGGGCCATTTACCCACGAATACAGCAGCCATGAGGCACACATGGCTATTAAAAATTCATGGAACTTGCTGGGCATGGTGGCTTATGCCTGTAATCACAGCACTTTGGGAGGCTGAGACAGGAGGATTGCTTGAACGCAGGAGTTCGAGACCAGCCTGGGCAACATGGTGAAACCACATCTCTACAAAAAAATCCTCCAAAATTAAAAAAATTAGCCGAGCATGGTGGTGCGCGCCTGTGGTTCCAGCTACTCGAGAGGCTGAGGTGGGGGGATCACTTGAGCCCAGGAGGTCGAGGCTGCAGGGAGCCGTGATCGTGCTACTGCCCTCCAGCCTAGATGACAGAGACCCTGTCTCTAAAAAATAAAATAAAATAAAAAAGAAAGAAAATTCGGCCGGGTGCGGTGGCTCAAGCCTGTAATCCCAGCACTTTGGGAGGCCGAGACGGGTGAATCACGAGGTCAGGAGATCGAGACCATCCTGGCTAACACGGTGAAACCCCGTCTCTGCTAAAAAAAAAATACAAAAACTAGCCGGGCGAGGTGGCGGGCGCCTGTAGTCCCAGCTACTCGGGAGGCTGAGGCAGGAGAATGGCGTAAACCCGGGAGGCGGAGCTTGCAGTGAGCTGAGATCCGGCCACTGCACTCCAGCCTGGACGACAGAGCCAGACTCCGTCCCAAAAAAAAAAAAAAAAAAAAGAAAATTCATTGAAATTAAATGAAAGTTAGGCTGGGCATGGTGGCTCACGCCTTTAATCACAGCACTTTGGGAGGGCGAGGCTGGTGGATCACGAGGTCAGGAGTTCAAGACCAGCCTGGCCAAGATGGCGAAACCCTGTCTCTACTAAAAATACAAAAAATAAGCTGGGCGCGGTGGCAGGCGCCTGTAATCCCAGCTACTCGGTAGGCTGAGGCAGGAGAATCGCTTGAACTCGGAGGGCGGAGGTTGCAGTAGGCCAAGATTGCGCCACTGCACTCCAGCCTAGGTGACAAAGTGAGACTCTGTCTCAAAAAACAAAACAAAAACAAAACCAAAAGAAATGAAATGAAAGTTAAAAATTTAGTCTGTCAGTGTATCGATTTGCTAGAGCAGCCATGACAGTCTCATAGATGGGGACGCTTGAAAAGCAGACATTTCTGCTGTCATAATTCTGGGAGCCGGAAGTCTGAGATGAAGGTGTGAGTAGGGCTGGGTCCTCCTGAGGCTGATGGGGATCTGCCCAGGCCTCTCCTAGGTCCT
The DNA here is from genome assembly GCF_043159975.1 of Macaca nemestrina. Taxonomy (NCBI): domain Eukaryota; kingdom Metazoa; phylum Chordata; class Mammalia; order Primates; family Cercopithecidae; genus Macaca; species Macaca nemestrina. The sequence goes on from NC_092144.1 coordinate 2,708,272, forward strand.
GCTGGTGGCATGCATCCTTGATGTTCCTTGGCTTGGAGAAGCATCACCCCCATCTCTGCCTCCATCTCCACGAGGTGTCCTCCCTGGGTCTGTGTCCAAACTCCCCCAGCTCCTTCAACCTTTTTTATTTTAAGAGACGAGGGTCTCATTAAGTTGCCCAGGCTGGTCTCAAACTCCTGGGCTCAAGTGATCCTCCCACCTCAGCCTTCTGACTAGCTGAGACTACAGGAGTCCACCACCAAGCCCGGCTCATTTTCCTATTTTTAAATTTATTTATTTATGTATTATTATTATTATTATTTGAGATGGACTCTCGCTCTGTCGCCGAGGCTGGAGTGCAGTGGCGCAATCTCAGCTCACCACAACCTCCACCTCCCGGGTTCAAGTGATTCTCCTGCCTCAGCCTCCCGAGGAGCTGGGATTACAGGCAGGTACCACCATGCCTGGCTAGTTTTTGTATTTTTTTTTTTTTTTTTTTTTTGAGACGGAGTCTGGCTCTGTCGCCTGGGCTGGAGTGCAGTGGCCGGATCTCAGCTCACTGCAAGCTCCGCCCCCCGGGTTTACGCCATTCTCCTGCCTCAGCCTCCCGAGTAGCTGGGACTACAGGCGCCCGCCGCCTCGCCCGGCTAGTTTTTTGTATTTTTTAGTAGAGACGGGGTTTCACCGTGTTCGCCAGGATGGTCTCGATCTCCTGACCTAGTGATCCGCCCGTCTCGGCCTCCCAAAGTGCTGGGATTACAGGCTTGAGCCACCGCGCCCGGCCTAGTTTTTGTATTTTTAGTGGAGATGGGGTTTTGCCATGTTGGCCAGGCTGGTCTCGGACTCCTGACTCAGCTGATCTGCCTGCCTCAGCCTCCCAAAGTGCTGGGATTACAGGCGTGAGCACCACGCCTGGCCAATTTCCCCATTTTTTCTAAGGCCACCAGTCATTTGGGATTAAGGGCCCACCCTGCTCCAGTATGACCTCATCTTAACTAATGCCATCTGCCACAACCCTATCTTCCAAATAACATCCTATGCTGAGGTCCTGGGGGTCATGATGTGATCATGTAGATTTTGAGGGGACAGTTCTTTATTTTCTTTTCTATTTTAGAGACAGGGTCTTGCTCTGTCGCCCAGGCTGGAGCGCAGTGGTGTGATCATAGCTCACTGCAGCCTTAGTCTCCCAGGCTCAAGTGATCCTTCTGCCTTGGGTTTCCGAGTAGCTGCAACTACAGGTGCACACCACTGCACCTGGCTAATTTTTATATTTTTTGTAGAGATGGGGCTGGGCGCCGTGGCTCACCCCTGCAATCCCTGCACTTTGGGAGGCCGAGGCAGGTGGATCACCTGAGGTCAGGAGTTTGAGACCAGCCTGGCCAACATGGTGAAACCCCATCTTTGCTAAAAATACAAAAATTAGCCAGGTGTGGTGGTGCACGCCTGTAATCCCAGCTACTTGGGGGGCTGAGGCAGGAGAATCGCTTGAACCTGGGAGGCGGAGGTTGCAGTGAGCCGAGTTTGTGCCCTGGACTTCAGTCTGAGTGACACAGCAAGACTCCATCTCAAAAAAAAAAAAAAAAAAAAAAAAAGAGAGGGACAGGGTCTTGCTATGTTTCCCAGACTGGTCTCGATCTCCTGGGCTCAAGTGATCATCCTGCCTCAGCCTCCCAAAGTGTTGGGACTACAGGCATGAGCTACTATGGCTGGCCAATTGCAGACAGATGGAACTGCGGCCGGCCATTTCACCAGTGACGTCCCAAACAGCCCTCTGCGGGCATGATGAGCCAGGGTAGTTCTTATCTTTTCCTGATTCCTGTTCTCTGTGTGTGTGGTGGGGACCACAGCAGGCAAGGTGCGGTGTTGGTGGAATTTGGAATGAGTGGAGTCTGGGCAGGCCCAGAGCTCTCTGTCTGCCTTCTGGTCCCGTGTTGGCTGACCCTGTTGCCCCCTCTGCCCTGCTTTGGCTGAGCTGAATTATTTCTTGGTCCTTCCCGTCTGGGGGCTTTTTGCTTAACCTTTGTTACCCCTGATAGAGTGGCCTTGTTAGCACGCACCTACCCTCATTCATCACTCAACTTCTGCCTGCTCATTCTTTGTACCTTAGTTTTAGTGTCACCTCCTCCAGGAAACCTTCTTTGATTTCTCCTCCTCCCTAGGTCTCCTCTAGGCTCCCACAGCTACCTGCGTTTCCTGCATGACAGCTCTGATTTTACTGGGCACAGCTTCCCCTCGTTCTTCACTTGACTGCCCCTGCTCAACTTTTGAGTTTCAGCTTAAGTGTCACCTCCTCCAGGAAGCCTCCCTGATTTCCTCTCCTCCCTAGGCCTCCTCTGGGCTTCCCCCAGCTGCCTGTGTGTCCTCTATCCCAGTTCCCATCGCCCCGGTCACACAATCCATCTCCTCCTTCGGACTTCAAGCTCCGTGTCGGTAGATATCGTGACTTTGCCGGGGTCCTGGCTGTGTCCCCAGCACCCACCACACGGCCTGGCACACAGTAGGTGCTCAGTGATCCAGCAGCACGCTCAGAAACTCCCTTTCCAGCCAGGCGCAGCAGCCCACACCTGTAATCTGCAGCTACTCGGGAGGCTGAGGCACAGGAATCGCTTGAACCCAGAAGGCAGAGGTTGCAGTGAGCTGAGATCGAGCCACTGCACTCCAGCCTGGTGACAGAGACTACATCTCAAAAATAAATAAATAAATAAATAAACAGAATCCTCACACGGTGCTAGAGGGGAGAGTGCTTGATTCTTTATCATTACATGTGAGGAAACGGAGGCTCTGAGAGGCGAAGCGACTTGCCTAAAGCCACACAGCTGGGAAACGGAGGAGTTGGGATTGGAGCCCAGGCTCTTTTTTTTTTTTTTTTTTTTTTTTTTTGAGACGGAGTCTCGCTCTGTCACCCAGGCTGGAGTGCAGTGGCCGGATCTCAGCTCACTGCAAGCTCCTCCTCTCGGGTTCACGCCATTCTCCTGCCTCAGCCTCCCGAGTAGCTGGGACTACAGGCACCCGCCACTTCGCCCGACTAGTTTTTTGTATTTTTTAGTAGAGACGGGGTTTCACCATGTTAGCCAGGATGGTCTCGATCTCCTGACCTCATGATCCGCCCGTCTCGGCCTCCCAAAGTGCTGGGATTACAGGCTTGAGCCACCGCGCCCGGCCGGAGCCCAGGCTCTTAATCAGCACAAATGCCACTTCTCACTTGGGACAGAAAGGAAACCCTGGCTCCTTAGGCAGCTGTACGGAGTCTGGGATGATAATGGCTGAGAGCCAGAGCTACTGTCTGCTGCACCCTGGGGCTCAGTCTGCCCATCTGTACAAAGGGACGTTCCTTAGCTACTTCTCGCCCTGAGACACTGGGTTCTCAGGGTTGGCAGCTTAGAAAAAGACCAACATGGAACACCCAGAAATTAACTTTAAATTTCTGATGAGTAACAAATACTTTTTTAGTATAAGTATGCCCCAGATATAAATAAAGATAAATATAAACACCTGCCACGGATCCCCGCACAAACCACGGGCTCCAGACTACAAGTCCCACAACCTACTGCGGCCTCCCTCAGGAACTGACTATCATGACTTTTTATTTTTCATTCATTCATTCAAAAATGGTATAGGCCACCCGCCGTGCGCCAGGTCTTGTGCTAGGTGCCGAGGATACATCATATGCACAAAACAGACAAAAGTCTTTGCCCTCGTGGAGTTTGACATCTACATCCTTGGGAGTCCTAAGTGATTTTTGTTTTTCTCAGCAATTTCTGCCAGGAAGACTACAGTTCCCGTGACCCTTTGTGTTTGTTTGATGGGACTACAACTCCCAGAAGACCTAGCGCGCCAGAAGGCACTTCCTTTTCCCTTTAGCCCCAAGTTCCTTCCAGGTCGGAAGGTTGCGTCCTGTACGCACCTTTCGCCCCTCACCCCAATTCCCCCTACGCCAAAGACAGGGTTAAGATAGTGATATCGCGAAATAGTTTTTAAAAGCATTTTATTGCTTTTTTGACTTGGGAGTTTATGTGAAACCTCAGCAGTATTAGCCGAACAGCCTGCTGCATCCTCCGGGAGTCCCAGAGTGGGCCTACAACTCCCATGGGGCTCCTCGAGCGCCGGATGGACTACAATTCCTGACAGGCAGCGCGGCTGGCGGGGCGGTTCGCGGCGATGCCCGCAGGACCTCAGTGCTAGTGCGGGCTGCCCGGCGCGGCGCCCGTAGGACCCCGGCGGCTACCCATGCCGAGGTGAGTCCACGGGAGCTGCCGCCGCCGCCGTCCCGTCCCCGCTGCCGCCCCGCGCGGCCCCGCCGCCGGCCAGGATGCTGGAGGAAGCGGGCGAGGTGCTGGAGAACATGCTGAAGGCGTCGTGCCTGCCGCTTGGCTTCATCGTCTTCCTGCCCGCCGTGCTACTGCTGGTGGCGCCGCCGCTGCCCGCCGCCGACGCCGCGCACGAGTTCACCGTGTACCGCATGCAGCAGTACGACCTGCAGGGCCAGCCCTACGGTGCGTGTCCCCGGCCCACCCTCGGGGCTCCCCGGGCTTCCCGGCCACGCCACTCCGGCCCGGCCAGCCCCAGGCCGATCCCCAGCTCCAGCCTGGGCCGCCCGACTCATGCTCAGGCCCCAGGCGAGGCAGAGCCCTGACGCCCTGGGCCCCCGGCTGCCCTGGACCCCCGGCTTTCCTTGCCCAGCGCCCAGGAAACTCCCACGCTCGCTCCCACAGTCCCCGGCCCCTGCCCGGGGCTCCCTGCCCCAGAACTCGTGGCCGGGCCAAGCGTCTCGCGCCCCTGGAGCACCAGGTCCCCTCTCTCCTGTCCCCAGCCGGGCCTGCGTCTACCTGCCTTGCCGAATTTCTCCCTCCTGGGCCCCCTCGGCCCCCTCGGCTTCCTGGTCCGGGCTCACTTGAGCAGACGCTCCCGTCCTGACCTCCAGCGCCCAGGGCCCTGTTCTGGAGACCATCTGGTTGGTCTCCGGATCCCCTGGGTCGCGTCCGTGTTCCCAGGCCTCCCGCCTTTAGCTGACTGCGTTTGGAGTTGAAGGTCCTCACACTGATTTCTGTCAGGCTGAACCATCCGACCCGGTGGTCCAGCATTCCCCACTCTCTCCCACGGCCCTGGGTGCCAAGTGCATTTTGTCCAGTGCCCAAATTCAAGCCCGCTCTAAGTGTTCTCGCTCTGGTCACCAGTCCCCACGTCAAGGGCCCATTTCTCCCCAGACGCCTGACGCTCTCAGGTCCCAGTTCGTGAGGCAGGTTTCAGAATCTGGTAGCCCAGCTTCCCTGGCCTCCTCCCACGTCCCCAGTTCAGTCCACTCGCCTGGGGTTCCCTTTGACCCTCTTTCTGTCCCGCCTTTGATGCACACCCACCCCCTCAGCTCAGCCTCCTCACCCCCGCTTCCCAGAACCCCACTTGTTCCATCTTTCCAGGATTTCCTCATCCCCTTCCAAATTCGCACCCGCGGAGCCCCCCTTGCCCTTGGATTCTGCAGGTCTCCTACTCAACAGCCCCGCCCCCTCTCGTGGCCCTGACCCCAGTGTCCAGACCATTCCACATTCCCTTGTCTTTTCCTGGCTATAGCTGTCCCTGGCATTCCAGAACCTTCTGGTCCCTGGTTTTTCTTTTCAGCCTAGTCCCTCAGGTCCCTGGAAGTCAAGACCTGGCCCCTCCTGTAAAGGAGTCCCGTCCACATGTTCTCCCGGCCCCCTTAGTTCCGAGCTCAGATTCTCCTGGACTGGTCCTCTCGTCACATCTCAGACCCAGCCTGAGGTGCGGGGACCCCAGCCTCTGCAGCCCTTGGGGAGCCCATCTCTGGAGATGGAACCAGACTTTGGCCTTAGGTCCTGTTTTGCCCGAGAGTTACGATGTTTTCATTTAGAGCCATTGTGGTCAACCCAGGGGACGCTGGGTGATGTTTGGGGACATCTGTGGTTGTCACTACTGCGGGTGCTCCTGGTATGGAGTGAGTGGAGGCCAGGGACGCCGCTCAACTCCCTGTAGTGCCCAGGACGGTCCCACCCCAGAGAACGATCCGGTCCTAATGTCCACGGTGTCCAGGGGAAGCGCCCTTGGGCCAGAGTGGTGGTGTAAACCCAAGGCCCCAGGCTCTGGAGGGGCTGGAGTGGCAGGGGCTCCTAATGCAATGACCGTGTTTTTCCACACTGGTTGGGATTTTCCCGGGGGAAGGGTCCTGATCTGCACCATCCTGTAGAACCGCCTCCATCTTTGCTGCCTGGCACAGGAGCCAACAGCCACAGGAGGCTGCTGAGCCCCCGAAACGTGGCCTGTGCAACTAAGGGGCAGAATTTCCAGTGCTGCTTAAGGGTGATAAACCCAAGTAGACACACGTGGCTGCGGCTCTCGTAGCAGTTCCCGTGGGGTTTCCAGGGCAGTCTATATTCCAAAGATCCCACTCCTAGAGCTCGAGATACCCTGTTTCTCCAGGCCCTTCTGAGGCCCTGTTCACACTCCTGGCGTCTCCTGCCTGGGCCCCCAGCTTACCTGGTCTCCCTCCAGCACCCCCGGATAGGTGGGATCCAGTGGCTCCTACAGTGTCCCTGGGTGGGTGTGGACCCCCTTTCTCTCCCCGCGCGCCCACCCAGGGAATGCATGTTGGCTGTTGAGTGAGCAGGTGTCCTGCCATTCCGCAGCGGGACGGACCCCTCTCCAGCCTCCTGGAGTCTCTTCCATTTCCTTGTGTGGCCTCCTGTTCTCCGCAGCCTCCTGACGTTCACCCCATTTCCTTCCCCGTTTCTCTCGGCCCCTTTTTGGCGGCGCCTCCCTCCCTTTCCCCTGCAGTCCTTTCTCTCTTTCCTCGCTTCCCTGGGGCCTTTGCCCACAATCCTGGGTTTTCTTCCGAGTTTTCCTTTTCATTGGCCTCTTCTCCCCTGTACCCTCATCCCTGGCCCCCAGCTTTTCTCTCTCCTGGTGAGGAAGCTGGGCCCAGCTTTCCCTGTATCTGGCATTCGCCCAGCTGGTCCGTGGGCTCTAGGGGTGAGTGGAGGAGCCCGTGGGGCAGCCGCCCTGCCTCAGCCTCGTGCTCCTCATCTGCGCCCTGGGAAGCACAGCCCAGCTCTCGCAGGGTAGGCAAGGCCTGGCCAGCACACCTCTCTGTGTCGCTGTGGCCGCTCCTGAGAGACTGGGGGTGGTTTGGACCAGAGCCCTGCTGAGGACAGGCCCTTGAGATGCCCCAGCGTGCTGCGTTTGAGGCCACCCTCCACCACCATCTTCCCGGTGTGCTTTCACCCCTGGGCCCCCCACCGGGAGGAGCTGCAACCCTTACTCGCTGGGCATTCTTGTCCCAGTTTCCTTCCTGCTGCTGTTGAGAGACGCAGGGTGGGGCGGTGCCCTTTGTGTTTGGGTGTGATCCGGGTCTCATTGGCCAGGTGCGCAGCGCCCCTCTCCTGTGAGTGGACTCTGGCCCTGCTGGGTGAAGGCTTTCTCAGCTCTGCTGCCGTTCACAGCAGGTGGGGCTCGTTGAGCTCACGGCCCATATGAGGTGGGAACCTTAGCACCCCTTGGAGTGCCCAGCTCCCAGGATCCGTCAGGTCCATCAGACGTGCCAGAACTGTTTCATCTGGCAGCCGGCTAACTGCAGCCTGTAGGTCACGTCTGGCCCTCCGCCTGTTGTTGTTAATAAAGTTTTATTGGCATGCAGTCATGCCCGTCCATTGGCATCTTGTCTCTGGCTGCTTTCACGCAGAAACAGCTGAGCTCAGTGATTGTGCCAGAGCCCTGTGGCCTGAGAGGGGAAAGGTTGGCCGTCTGGCCCTTGATAGATAGATAGGGGCCCAGGCCACTGTTCAGGTCCAGTCCTGTCACGCGAACTGGTGACTTTTCTCGGGATGCCCGTTGCCCTCCATGGCGTCCACCACAAGTGGCCTCTGCCCATTCAGACGCAGGTCTGAGGGAGTTGGTGCTGGTTTCACCTCCACAGAGGGCCGCGTCCACACTAGGTTGTGGCCACCTGGCCCAACCCTGGCCCTCGAGGGAGGCTGGGGCCACCCAAGGCCATCTCTGCTCCTGGGGAGATGGGCCTTGGTCACAGAGAGCCCTTGCCATTGGGCCCCAAGCGAGCGGAGGCTGGGATCCGGAGGGCAGCATGGCCTTGGCTGGTGCTGACACGCGGCGGGGCCCAGATGGGCGGAGTTTCATCCTAAAGGGGAGGCCGTGGCCTTCAGGGAGCTCAGGGTGCTGGCGTCCACCCCCATTCCTTTGACTTGCCGCTGCTCCTTCCCTTCTCCGGCCTCACTCGCTCCCTAAAGCATGTCCTGCGTCCCGCTTGTAGGAACTCGAGGCCCAGAGAACAGTGGGGTGCCTGCCAGTGGGCCTCATCCCCTGGCCCCAAAGAGGTGGCATTCGAGCCACCCCTGGGAGGCCAGGACACGTGGGGGCAGGTGGGGTGCGGGGGAGGGGTGCTCCCAGCACTGCAGGAGCCCCAAGGACTCCCTCAAGGTCTTTGCTGCCACCTCCCTGAGGGGCTTCCCAAGGGAAGAGGAAAGGCCCCCAGCAGGCCTGGTGACATCAGGCTCAGAGGGGAACAGGGGTGAGGCTGCCTGGCCTGGGGGTGTGGCCCCCTGTGGCTCCTCTATCCCAGGCCTTGGAGTTGGTTCTCTGTGCCCACCTCCTTGTGCTGCACCCGCGACCCTGCCCATTCCCACCTGGGATCTGTGTCCCTTCCGTGTCCACCCCCCACACCCAGCTCAGCCCATCGGACGCCCTGTTGGAGCAGGGCTGCTTCCCTCCCGCTGCTTCCCCGACAGTGCGTTGCTGGACAGCAGAGCTGGGGACTCATGCACGCCCCGGCCCCAAGCCCAAGGCTCAGCGCAGGCCCCGGGAAGAGGCTGCGTCTGTGGGGAGATGAGAGAATGAGGGTCCCCCAGCATCCACCTTCAGAGTGGGGCTGGCTCCCACGGGGACGCCGGAGTTGGCTCTGGGCATCGGGATTTTGAGTGCTTCCTGCATGGGTCTCACATGGGAGGCCCTGCTGGCCCGCGCCTGGCCCCCCATGTCAGGCCCGCACCCGGCCCTCCTGTGTCAGGTCTGCTTCTGTGCTTTGCATGGTGTCGGGTTGGCCTGTGCGGCGCTGAGACGTTTTAGATCATTGCTTGTCTTTTAACATTTGGGCGAGGTGACGTAAGAATCGGGATTTCCGGCTTCCCGTGTGGTCCACTGAGGCCCGTGCCCCAGCTGAACACGGGTGGCCCCTTTAGAGGGGCCGGAGCTATCCAGGGTCCTTCCAGGGCCACTCAGGTGGCCATCGCCGGTGGACAGCACGTAGATCGTCGCGGTGCTGAGACTTGCAGGGGTGAAGGGGCAGGAAGTGGGGGGTGCACGTGCAGCTCAGGTGCCCAGAGCAGGGACCTCTGAGCTGTGTCTTGTTGGGTGGAGGACGTTTTGCTGAGAGAGGCGGGAAGAGCCGTCCCAGGAAGCAAACGGCAGCAGCGAAACCAGGAGCCCTGGCGAGTTTCTAGAGCGGCGACTGCGGGGACCACCGCCGCAGGAATGAAGAAGCCCGTGAGGGAGTGACAGCCCCAGGCTCTCAGCCACGGCCTGGTTGTCCGGGGAAGCCCCACCTCGCCCCAGGCACACCACAGCCCGAGCTGCTGAGCCTTCTGCCGGCCCAGCCCCTGGACTTCTAGAAAGCTTGAATGTCCAAGGCCTGGTAGGGTAGACCCAGAGCAGGCGAGCCCGAGAGGGGCTCTGTTCCGGTCTCGTGGCTCAGCGCAGGGGTTTCACCTGGGGCCCACGAATGGGCTTCAGGGGAACAGTCCCCAGCCGGGACCCCCTGTAACAGGAGTCGAATCCGGCCCGCCCTGGGCCTATGTAATAGGGTGTTATTGGCATGTAGCTCCACCTGTTGTACATGGCCGCACTCACCCTGCCGTTTTAGAGCTGGGTGGTCGAGACACAGACCAGAAATACTCTCTCTCTGGTCTGTTGCAGAAGAGGTTTGCCGAGCCCTGGTCTAGGATCCTGCGTGGACTTCGGTATGGGGGTGGGGAAGTGTGGGTTTCTCCCGGGAGAGGAGGCTCTGTTTTCATTACATTCTCAAAGGGGCTGGGCATGGTGGCTCATGCCTGTCATCCCAGCACTTTGGGAAGCCAAGGCGGGCGAATCACCTGAGGTCAGGAGTTCGAGACCAGCCTGGTCAATGTGGCAAAACCCTGTCTGTACTAAAAATACAAAAATTAGCCTGGCATGGTGGCAGGCGCCTGTAATCCCAGCTACTCCAGAGGCTGAGGCGGGAGAGTCCATTGAACCTGGGAGATGGAGGCTGCAGTGAGCTGAGATTGTGCTGCTGCACTCCAGCCTGGGCGCCAGAGTGAGACCCTGTCTCAAGAACAAAACCAAAAAACAAAGATTCTCAAGAGGTCTGAAAATCCCAGAGTGTCCCAGGGTTAGCGTGGCACTGAGCCCGTGGGCATGGGCCTGGCACACGTTTGCAGCCCCCGTCACCCGGTGTGCGGGGTGCAGGCTGGGGGGACCCTGGGAGCTTCTCGAGTCGGAGGTCTTCCAGGTTCTGGGCTGGGGCTGGGGCTGCTGGGTGGGTCCCTGGCCTGGATCTGTCCCCTTCCATTGGCCTGGCCACCTGCTGAGGCTCATGACCCCGCCCCTGTCCCCACAGGCACGCGGAACGCGGTGCTGAACACGGAGGCGCGCACGATGGCGGCAGAGGTGCTGAGCCGCCGCTGTGTCCTCATGCGGCTACTGGACTTCTCCTACGAGCAGTACCAGAAGGCCCTGCGGCAGTCGGCGGGCGCCGTGGTCATCATCCTGCCCAGGGCCATGGCCGCCGTGCCCCAGGACGTCGTCCGGGTGAGCGTCTGCCCTGCCCCGTCCGGCTCGGGTCCAGAGCTGGGGCAGGAGTCGGAGGCAACTGTGTGAGCCTAGGCAGGTCGCTTCGCCTCTCTGAGCCCTTTGGAAAGTAGGATGGACTGTTCCCCTGCACCGTTGATCTCCCCGGGGGTGATTCTGTCTTCAGAGGATGCTGGGTGATGACCGGAGGTGTTCAGGGAGGGCCGCTCCTGGCGTGGAGTGGGTGGAGGCCTGGGATGCTGCTCAGCACCCTGCAGTGCCCAGGACGGCCCCACCCCGGAGAGGGGTCTGGCCCCAGGGTCCACAGGGCTGCGCGCGAGAGCCTGCCTTGAGTGAACAGGAGCTGGTAGAATCCAGCAGGTGCCCTGGGTGAAGATGCTTTTGCAGATGAGACGCGGCGGGTGGGATGGGGGGAAGCCCTGCTTTCCTGTGAGTGTCCTATGGTTGACGCCGTGCTGTGAGGACCTGCCTGCCCTCCAGGGACAGCCACTGGGCCCCCTGCTACCTTGCCACCCCTGCCAGGCCAGCGGCTCCCTAAGCATGCGTCTGCTCCACAGCAATTCATGGAGATCGAGCCCGAGATGCTGGCCATGGAGACCATCGTCCCCGTGTACTTTGCCGTGGAGGACGAGGCCCTGCTGTCCATCTACGAGCAGACCCAGGCCGCCTCTGCCTCCCAGGGCTCCGCCTCTGCTGCCGAAGGTGGGTTCCGGGCTGCAGGGACGGAGGCTGTGGGCGTGGGCAGGCGTCCCCATCCCGAGGGCTGCAGTCACCCTGGGCTGTTTCCACCCTCAGTGTGAGGCATCCCTTCACCGGGGTTAACAGTGGGGGTTCCTGGACCCTGCATGGACCTGCTGCATTACCACCTCCGGGCTGGGACCTGGGACTCTGCATTTTTGCAGCCGCCTGTCCCCCACCCAGCTACTGGCTCTGTGCACACGAAAGACCAGAACCACGGACTCAGGGGAGCCTTTCCCATCCTCAGGGCCTCAGGGTTTATGAAAGACATGGGGGATCTCTTCAGTTCTCTACCTGCCGAGGACATTCTCAGCATCACACCTCGAGTGGGCGGTGTGGGTGTGCCGGCGCTGTTCTTGCGGAGAAGGGGCACACACCTTTCTTTCCTCCAGCCCTGTGACCGGGGGCGCTGGCAGCGAGCTCAGAGCAGGAGCCCACAGCTCTGTGGTGGGACCTGTGGTGGGGAAGGATGGGACTGGCTGCTGTGGAGAGTGGGGAGAAAGAGGAACTGGAGGAGGCCGCTGAGGGGCCTGCCCAGGGCAATTGTCAGCTACTGGGGTAGCAGGGCTGAGAAGGGAGGCCCCAGAGCCCAGGGTGGCAGAGAGCAGGGCACGGCAGGCAGGTGTGTGCTGGCCCAGCCCCAACAAAAGCCGTTTGGTGCTGTGGTTTCAAGTTATAAAAAAGGAGGCCGAGGCAGGTGGATCACCTGAGGTCAGGAGTTCAAAACCAGCCTGGCCAACATGGCGAAACCCTGTCTCTACTAAAAAAATACAGAAAGTTAGCCAGGCGTGGTGGCGGCCACCTGTAATTCCAGCAACTTGGGAGGCTGAGGCAGGAGAATCACTTGAACCTGGAAGGCAGAGGTTGTGGTGAGCTGAGATCACGCCATTGCACTCCAGCAACAAGAGCAAAACTCCATCTCAAAAAAGAAAAAAAAAAAAAAGAAAGGTTTATCCTACACAGCCAGATCAGTGAGATTCTAGATCCAGAGTTGGCTAATGCCGGCCCAGGGGCCACCTGTTTTTGTCGATAAAGTTTTATTGGTACTGGGCCACGTTCATTTATGCACAGTCCAGGGCGGCATTCCCAGCAGCAGAGCTGAATTGCTGCGGTGCAACAGAGACCATCCGGCCGGCAAAGCCGAAGGTGTTATCTGGCCCTTTTCAGAAACCGTTCTCAATCCCTGGTCTAGGTTAAAAGTCTTGACAATGGCCATTTTTGTTGTGGCAACAGAAGAGTATAGTTCTGCAAAAACTTAAGTATCCAGTTAGAGAAGAAGGAAAGAAGAATCTTCTTTTTCTTTTTTTTTTTTTTTTTTTTTTGAGATGGAGTCTCACCCCTTTGCCCAGGCTGGAGTGCAGTGGCGCGATCTTGGCTCACTACATCCTGAAGGAGGAATCTACTTGGTGGAGTATTACGTGGCTGGTAAAAACGATGTTGAGGGCTGGGCATGGTGGCTCACGCCTGTTGTCCCAGCACTTACGGAGGCTGAGGCAGGAGGATCGATCGAGGCCAGGAGTCCAAGATTAGCCTGGGCAATATAGCAAGATCCCTGTCTCTACAGAAAATTTAAAAAATCAGCCAGGTGTGGTGGTGCTTGCCTGTAGTCCCAGCTGCTCAGGAGGCTGAGGTGGGAAGATCCCTTGAACCTGGGAGGAGGAGGTTGCAGTGAGCTGAGATCGCACCATTGCACTCCAGCCCGGGTGACAGTGCGAGACTCTGACTTGAAAATATATATATATATATTTTACAGAGAGTTCCCAGGAGCACGCTTCCCCCAGTGATCATATCTCTTTTATTTTTTTGAGACGGAGTCTTGCTGTGTCGTCCAGGCTGGAGTGCAGTGGCGTGATCTCAACTCACTGCAAGCTCCGCCTCCCAGGTTCACGCCGTTCTCCTGCCTCAGCCTTCCGAGTAGCTGGGACTACAGGTGCCCGCCACCAGGCCCGGCTAATTTTTTGTATTTTTAGTAGAGACGGGGTTTAACCATGTTAGCCAGGATGGTCTTGATCTCCTGACCTTGTGATCTGCCCGCCTCCGCCTCCCAAAGTGCTGGGATTACAGGCATGAGCCACCGCACCTGGCCAATCATATTTTACATACCCACAACAGTTGTGTTTTCATTTTTGTTTTGTTATTTTCTTTTTATTCCATATTCACTTTCAAAAAATTGTGTTTTTAGGCCAGGTGCAGTGGCTCACACCTGTAATCCTAGCACTTTGGGAGGCTGAGACAGGGGGATTGCTTGATCCTGGGAGGTAGAGGCTGCAGTGAGCCATGATTGCATCACTGTACTCCAGCCTGGGTGACAGCATGAGACCCTGTCTCAAAAAGAAAAATAAAGTTGTGTTTTTAAAACGCTTTAAAAACAAAAAAACAAACAAAAAACGCTTTAAAGCACAGAAATGCAGACTCAGAAAGTTTTGTGAACTCAGGCATTATCGGGCAGGCCCTGACCCTAAGTCCCTAAGTGAACAGCTGTTATTGAGGGCCCGAGAGGAAACGATCAGAATGGCATGGAGGAGAAATTACCCAGCAGAACGTTCCAGAAAGGAGATGTGAATCATTTTGAGAGAAGGTTGTGCTAGGGGGAGCACGGGTATCACATGGTATCGAAATCTGCTGGTCACATCCCCACACGCGACTGGTTGGCTCCACCCGAGCCCCCAACCTGCGGTGCTGGGGACGTCCCCTGGCTGGGACCCTGGCTGGGCCGAGGCTGACGCGCCCTCTCCCTCTCCCCAGTACTGCTGCGTACGGCCACTGCCAACGGCTTCCAGATGGTCACCAGCGGGGTACAGAGCAAGGCCGTGAGTGACTGGCTCATCGCCAGCGTGGAGGTGAGTGCCTCCCGCCCTGGCGTTGGCGCCGCGTCCCCAGGGGTCCCTGCCATCCACCTGGCTCCCCGGCTCAGCCATGCTAGAGGGGAGCCTCTGATGGGAAACTGGGGTCAGATCTCTCCCCTGCCCGGGCAAAAACCTCCTGTGCCTCAGCTGGCAGCTGAAGGAACCCAAACTTCTCACGTGGCTGGGGAGTCACTCTGTGGAGCGCCCAGGCCCCTGCCAGCCCCCGGTCCATCTCCTTCCTTCCATCGTGGGCCCCCACACACCAAGCCACCTCCTCCAACCCCAGGGCCTTTGCACCAGCTGCCCCTCCCAGGAAGCCCCCTCCAGGCTGCAGGGTCGCCAGCCTCCCCTCGTCACAGAACCTCACCCGTCAGCCCAGACACTGCATCCTCACACACCCTTCCGAGCACCCCCTGGTGTCAGCAGAGCGAGAGAGGGTGGGGAGCTGCCGGTGTGGAAGCTCAGATCATCGAGGCAGATCCAGAGGGTGAAGCCTACGTTGCTGCTGCTGCAGCACCAGCAGGGGCCTTAAAACCCAAGAAAGGCCGGGCGCAGTGGCTCAAGCCTGTAATCCCAGCACTTTGGGAGGCCGAGACGGGAGGATCACGAGGTCAGGAGATCGAGACCATCCTGGCTAACACGGTGAAACCCCGTCTCTACTAAAAAATTCAAAAAACTAGCCGCGCGTGTTGGGGGACGCCTATAGTCCCAGCTACTCGGGAGGCTGAGGCAGGAGAATGGTGAGAACCCGGGAGGCGGAGCTTGCAGTGAGCTGAGGTCCGGCCACTGCACTCCAGCCTGGGCAACAGAGCCAGACTCCGCCTCAAACAAAAAAAAAAAAAAAAAAAACGAGAAAGCGCGGACTCCCCCAGCATTTCCCCACAGGACGGCGCCGGTGAGGGGCGTAAATGAGTCCACACAGATGTGGAGTTGTCTCACGGTTGGGGGAGCCCTGAACAAGACGTGCCTGCTGTTTTGGGGACCCAGGCCTTGGAGGGGGGCCCGAGTGGAAAAGCACTGGCTTAGGCGGGGGTGGGGAAAGCGTCCTGGAGGCCCTGGCTCCCCATACACAGGCCTTGGCGGAGGAGCCCTGGGGCTTGTTGAGGGCGGCTGTTCTGTTTGTTCCTGTTGGATTGTACTGTGGGCCCGGGAGGCAGGTCCCGTTCACAGCGCCAGTTAGTGCGCGATGGCACCCCGTGGCCTGACCTGCATCACACTCCACAGTGGCATGGGCGCTGGGCTCCAGATCCCATGGGGCCATGTCGACTCCCTTTCCCCTGGCTGTGCCCTTTCTCCTATGAGCAGAGCCCTCTTGGCCGCTGGGCTTGGAGTTCAGCCTTTGAAGGATTTCCAAGTGGAAAAGCGTGTTGCAAAAACGGCAGGTAGACTCCCACAGCCAGACAGGGAGTCCCCAGGCCACCGCCGGCCCTCTACCTGCTTTTGTAAATAAAGTTTCTGCTTGTTTGTTTTTGTTTTTTGAGACAGAGTCTCTCTCTGTCGCCCAGGCTGGAGTGCAGTGGTGCGATCTCTGCTCACTGCAACCTCCGCCTCCTGGGTTCAAGTGATTCTCTTGCCTCAGCCTCCTGAGTAGCTGGGATTACTGTCATGTGCCACCACGCCCAGCTAATTTTTTGAAATTCTCTCTCTTTTTTTTTTTTTGAGATGGAGTTTTGCCCCTGTTGCCCAGGCTGGAGTGCAGTGGCGCCATCTCGGCTCACTGAAAACTCCGCCTCCCGAGTTCAAGTGATTCTCCTGCCTCAGCCTCCTGAGTAGCTGGGATTACAGGTGCCTACCACCACGCCTGGCTAATTTTTGTATTTTTGGTAGAGAGGGGATTTCACCATGCTGGCCAGGCTGGTCTGGAACTCCTGACCTCAGGTGATCTGCCCGCCTTGGCCTCCCGAAGTGTTGGGATTACAGGCGTGAGCCACCGCGCCCGGCTGTGTAAATAAAGTTTTATGGCTCACAGCCAAACTGATGCATGTGCAGACCACCCATGGCAGTTTCTGAGTAGTCGTAACAGACACCATCTCGTCCCCAAGGTTAAAAATATCCCCTCTGGCCCTTTATGAAAGTCTGCTGGCCCCTGGGCTAGAGTGGAATCCGACTTTGGTGGGGTAAGAGGCAGGGATGGGTGCATACAGATCCTGAAGGAATCCGAATGCCTGGCTGAGGGGATTAGTCCCGTTCCTACAAACAGCTATTCTCCTGAGGGGCTCAGCCCCGTTCCTATAAAAACCAATCTTCCTGCTCTCCCCGATTTTTTTTTTTTTTTTTTTTTGAGACGGAGTCTCGCTCTGTCTCCCAGGCTGGAGCGCAGTGGCGCGATCTCCACTCACTTCAAGCTCCGCCTCCCGAGTTCACGCCATTCTCCTGCCTCAGCCTCCCGAGTAGCTGGGATTACAGGTGCCCGCCACCATGCCCGGTTAATTTTTTGTATTTGTAGTAGAGACGGGGTTTCACCGTGTTAGCCAGGATGGTCTCGATCTCCTGATCTTGTGATCCGCCCGCTTCGGCCTCCTAACCCGATTTTTAAAGATTTCAACCTGAGGGCCAGAGCAGGGGTGGGTCCCTGTTCCTGGCTCCACCTCCTCCCTGGAGGAGCTCCCTGGGGCTCCCAGAGTCAGAGGCTGGCACCTCCTGTAGGCCTCAGTGCTGAGGCCGATGCTGGCACCCAGCGGACGGGCCCCATGTGGTCCAGAGGGGAGGGGTCTCCAAGCCCCACACATGGGTCACCTGCCCCAGGAGCAGCCAGGCCATTCCCCCGCTGTCTTTCCACAGGGGCGGCTGACGGGGCTGGGCGGAGAGGACCTTCCCACCATCGTCATTGTGGCCCACTACGACGCCTTCGGAGTGGCCCCCGTACGTATGTGTGTCCCCATCCCCCCCCACCCCACAGGGCTTGGACTCCGGCTCCAGGCAGTGCCGAGGCAAAGCGCCTGTGGGGGATGGTGGTCGGGGTCAGTGGTTCACCCTGTGACGACCTTTGCTAGTCATCCCGGTCCCCACAAGGGCCTTAGGGTGGGTGTCGTGGGACTGAAACAGGCCCGGCTCTTGCCCCGGGGTCCCAGGTCTCAGGGTGCGGCGGTGGCTGTGTCAGGGGCTGAGCCCAGGGAGTCTGAGTCAGGCCAGCGCTGGGTGCCGTGGCTCCGCACGAGGCCTCCTTGTGGCTGTGGTTTGTCCCAGCGAGAGGCCACAGAGCGGGGAGCAGTATCCATGAAGGGAAAGGCGTGTGCAGTGGGTCGGGGAGGCCAGGCCCGGCTTCCAGGCCTTCTCCCCTTGTGTCCCATGGGACACGCCTCATCCCCAGCAGTGAGCTGGGACGACAGCCCAAAGCACCGTCACCAGCAAGGCTCCCAGAGACCCAGCACCTGGTTCCTGTGGGGGCTGGTTCTGTGGGCCCTGCTGCCTGGCCCATGCCGGGATTCCAGACTCCAGAGGGAAGCAGGGCCTGTGCGTGAACCACGGTGTTTGCAGGAACAGCTTTGGCCCTAGACAGAGCCTGTCCTGTCCGCGAGGGTCAAGGGCTCTGGTGCAGGTTCCTGGTCTCAGGCCTGCGGCACAAACTGTTCTGCTCAGCGCGGGTTGGGTGGGAGCGGGGTCGGGGCGTGAACCACTGTGTCAATCAGCACCCTGCCTCCTTTATTTATTTATTTATTTTTAAAATTTAGACAGAGTCTCGCTCTGTTGCCCAGGCTGGAGTGCAGTGTCATAGTCTCAGCTCACTGCAAGCTCCGCCTCCCAGGTTTAAGCGATTCTCCTGCCTCAGTCTCCCAAGTAGATGGGACTATGGGTGCCTGCCACCACGCCCGGCTAATTTTTTGTATATTTGGTAGAGATGGAGTTTCACCACATTAGCCAGGTCGGTGCCTCTTGAACTCCTGACCTCAGGCGATCCACCCGCCTCAGCCTCCCAAAGTGCTGGGATTACAGGCGTGAGCCACCACACCCGGCCCTGCCTCCTTCTTCGAACACAAATCAGCTGAACCAGGCAGAGTGCAGAGGGTCAGGGCAGATCTGCTACCTGGCTGTGTTCCCAACCCCTTGGAGGGCCAGGCTCCCAGCCTTGAGAATGCCTGGTCCCGCTGGGGCCCACACAGAAACTCAAGCTGCTCAGGGCAGTGCCTCTTGAACTCCTGACCTCAGGCGATCCACCTGCCTCAGCCTCCTAACCTGCTGGGATTACAGGCGTGAGCCAACGCGCCCGCTGCCTTTCTCTGTCCTCATTGTCCCCTGTGAAGCTTTTTTTGTTTTAAATGTTATTTATTTATTTTTTTTAAATTTATTATTTATTTATGTTTTTTGAGACAGAGTCTCGCTCCGTCACTGGGCTGGAGTGCAGTGGTGCGATCTCGGCTCACTGCAACCTTTGCCTTCTGGATTCAAGTGATTCTCCTTCCTCAGTCTCCCGAGTAGCTGGGACTGCAGGTGCCTGCCACCATACCTGGCTCATTTTTTTTTTTTTTTTTTTTTTGAGACGGAGTCTCGCTCTGTCGCCCAGGCTGGAGTGCAGTGGCCGGATCTCAGCTCACTGCAAGCTCCGCCTCCCGGGTTTACGCCATTCTCCTGCCTCAGCCTCCTGAGTAGCTGGGACTATAGGCGCCCGCCAACTCACCCGGCTAGTTTTTTGTATTTTTTAGTAGAGACGGGGTTTCACCATGTTAGCCAGGATGGTCTCGATCTCCTGACCTCGTGATCTGCCTGTCTCGGCCTCCCAAAGTGCTGGGATTACAGGCTTGAGCCACCGCGCCCGGCCAGTGAATAATTGGCCCGTACGGGGGTCATTTTTTGTATTTCTAGTAGAGATGGGGTTTCAGCATGTTGGTCAGGCTGGTCTCGAACTCCAGACCTCAGGTGATCCGCCCGCCTCGGCCTCCCAAAGTGTTGGGATTACAGGCGTGAGCCACCGCGCCCGGCCAAATTTATTTTTTGAGATAATCATAAAACATAAAGTTCACCATTTTAGAGTGTACGAGTGGGTTTTAGTACATCCAAAGTGGTACGGTCTCCACCCCTTTCTAATTCCAGAACATTCCATCACCCCAGAAAGCAGCCCTGCCCCATCAGCTGTCACTCCTGGTCCCCTCCCCAACCCCGGCACGTGCGTGTCCGTCCCAGCACCTGTGGGCTGGCCTGTTGGATGGGTCCTATGAACGGATCCTACACTGGGAGCAAAGCCTTTTGGATCTGGCTTCTCTCACTGAGGAGGGTGTTTGTTGTCCCCCTGAATTCAGTGTCACCGAGGTCCCCTTTATATGCTGTGGCCTTGGGACGGTCCCAAGCCATTGCAGTGTCCAAGAAGCAGTGTGGCCTTACTGAGAAGGCTGCTTTAGATCACAAAGGTGCATCCGAGGGCAGGAAAGGCATGTGGTCGAGCTGTGCAGGTCTCCCCACGGCCGGGGCTCGAGGGTGGAAGGGCTGGTCCCACAGAGGGGATCCCACACAAAGACCGGGGCTGGACAGACGCTGCCCTCCGTGAGCAAATCTGCCCCGGCTCTGGGCTCCAAACTCTGCGTGTGGCTTCTCCTGGGTGCGGGCCGAGGTGAGGTGGACGGGGAGATTCCTGGGTTCAGCGGGGCCCTGCAGATCCCAGGCCATCAGTTGGGGATTGAATACAGTGGGGGAACGATCCCAGCTGCCCGCTGGACATGGCAAAGGGGCTGGGGGACAGCACAGAGATGACCACGGCTGCTGTGGGCAGTGAGGTGGTGGGGCTGTGGGAGCGGGGTGGGGGTGACCGAGAGATGACCGCAACTGCTGTGGGCAGTGAGGTCGTGGGGCTGCGGGAGCGGGGCGGGGGTGACCGTGACCGTGCCTCTCCCGCCCCTGCAGTGGCTGTCTCTGGGCGCGGACTCCAACGGGAGCGGCGTCTCCGTGCTGCTGGAGCTGGCACGCCTCTTCTCCCGGCTCTACACCTACAAGCGCACGCACGCTGCGTGAGTGCCAGGGGCGGGCAGGGGGACGGGCGCGGGGGCCACGCTGCCGGACAGCGCCACCCACCAGGCGCCTCTGCAGCTGTTTTTGTGAAGCCGCCTGGCCCTGAAGTGGGACTTAGCCCAGGAATTGGGGTGCCTTGTTTATCGAGGGCTAAGCTGAGGTCTCACAGGTTCCGTCTCTTGGAGGCCCACGGGGCCCGGCGGCTGCTCGCCCCAGGAGCCTGCTGGGGATGCTGTCAGCTGCAAATGGTAGAGACTCCCGGCTAAGGGCCCTGGAACCGGGGGATCCCCTCAGCCCTGTGCGGGCAAGGCCGGATTTTTTGCTGGGGTGCGGCCATCCTGGGCACTGCAGGGCACTGAACAGCATCCCGCCCCCACCCACTCCATGCCGGCAATACCCCATAGTCGTGGCGGTCACAGGTGTCCTCAGACATCGCCCACTCTCCGCTGGGGGCAGAGTCAGCCGTGGTTGAGACCCCCCTGGGTCAGGGGATTCCATGGAGCCCCAAGAGACTGTCCCAGGCTCATCTGCCCCGCTGAGGTCCCAGGAGGCTGCACACGTTGAAATCCACACCCTGAGTAGGAAGGGAGAGAAGAGGTGAATCCCAGGAGCTGGGGGACCCCCGGTTTATACCATCCGCCCCGTCGGGAGTTTATCCTGGTGTCTGGTGTAAGCAGGGGGCAGACTCGATTTTTCCCCAGATAATGAATGCAGGCTTCGTCCCCCGTGGCCCTGTGGACATCTTTGGTGGGTGACTCTGTCCTGGGCGCTACCCACTCCGTGCCAGGAGCGCCCCCAGACGTAGCAACCACAGATGTCTCCAGACATGACTGTGTCTCCCGTGCGGGGTGGGTAGAATCACCTCCAGGTGAGACCCTGGCCCAGACAGTCACCCGCTCCCGAGACAGTACTGCTGTCGTCATTGTGTCAGCAGCTCAGAGAGGCCAGGGCCACTGTGGCTGAGACGTTTCTCAGCCTTCTTACAGTCACAGGGCGCCGGGAGTCACGTCCAGGTTTAGGTAGGAACTTGGACTTGAGCTCCTGGCCTCAAACAATCCTCCTGCCTCAGCCTCCTAAAGCACCAGGATTACAGATGTGAGCCACCACGTCCAGCCAAAACTTTTTTTTATTTAAGCTGCAGAACCGCTTCCCCCAGCCCCCCACTGATGCCTTTTGAGAAGCTCATGCTTTCAAACATGTGTGAACAGGGCTGGCTTCTGCCAGGCCCGGGGGCTTCCTGGCAGCTGGGGCAGAGGTTGGGTTTCCGGGGCAGAAGGGACTGGGTTGGAGAGAGTCCGGGGCGGACATG
This sequence comes from Macaca nemestrina, assembly GCF_043159975.1. NCBI lineage: Eukaryota > Metazoa > Chordata > Mammalia > Primates > Cercopithecidae > Macaca > Macaca nemestrina. Next base: position 2,729,884 of record NC_092144.1, read on the forward strand.
GGAGGATGAGGGTAGGGGACATGCTGAGCAGTTTCCTTCTCTGATCCTGGTGACCCTTCTAACAGCCCAGCCTGTGTTCCATTAGAATTCTTGGCCCAGCTAGGTGGCTCATGCCTATAATCCCAGCACTTTGGAAGGCCGAGGCGGGTGGGTCACCTATCAGGAGTTCAAGACCAGCCTGACCAACATGGTGAAACCCCGTCCCTCCTGAAAATACAAAATTAGCCGGCTGTGGTGGTGCACGCCTGTAATCCCAGCTACTCGGGAGGCTGAGGCAAGAGAATCGCTTGAACCTGGGAGGCAGAGGTTGCAGTGAGCCGAGATCGCACCATTGCACTTCAGCCTGGGCAACGAGCGAAACTCCGTCCTAAAAGAAGAAAAAAAATTATTATTCTTCTTTAAGTAAATAGACTTTAATTTTTTGGCCTCCTGGTGTCTATTGACTGGTCGGTCACCCCGGTTCCTCCTGGGCTCAGAGAAGCCTCTAGAGTTGGGGTCTAATGTGGGGAGGCCCTGCTGCTGGGAGACACTGCGTGATTTGTGGTTGTCATTAGGGGAAGCTCCCAGTTTGGGGTGGGTGAGGCCAGGGATGCCGCTCAGCACCCTCAAGTGCCCATAACAGCCTCACCTCCGAGAACCATCTGGCCCTGGTGTCCACAGGGCTGAGGGGTCATGCCCTGCCGTAAGGGACTGGTCAGGATTTCCTACTTTGGGGAGGCCTTCATACCCCTCCTCAGGGACCTGTGACCTGGCCTGGTCCCTCCTCCACCCCAGGTGCTTGCCTGTCAAAGCTAACGCCAGGTCTTCCCCCGCCAGGTACAACCTCCTGTTCTTTGCTTCTGGAGGAGGCAAGTTTAACTACCAGGGAACCAAGCGCTGGCTGGAAGACAACCTGGACCACACAGGTGAGCGGCCCCGGGTGGGGGTGGGGGTGCCGCAAGGGTGGTGCTGTGGGGAGGCACGGAGGGAGGGCTGGGGGCCACTTCCCAGTCCCCACCCGCCCCGCCAGCTCTCGGTGCCCTGCAGACTCCAGCCTGCTTCAGGACAACGTGGCCTTCGTGCTGTGCCTGGACACCGTGGGCCGAGGCAGCAGCCTGCACCTGCACGTGTCCAAGCCGCCCCGGGAGGGCACCTTACAGCACGCCTTCCTGCGGGAGCTGGAGACGGTGGGTGCCCCTTTGACGGATGGGCCCCAGGCCCTGTGGGGCACACACGTCGGGGCTGGGTTGGGGCGTCTTATCCCAGGGTGTCCTTGCTGTCTGCCCTTGGGGCTCTGAGGGGCACACTGCGTCGGGGCTGTGCTGGGGCCTTCTGTCCCGGGGTGTCCCCCTGTCCCTCCTTACCCAGCGCTCACTGTCCACCAGAGTTCTAGCTGGCCTCACAGGGGACCCCAGGGGCAGGTGGGTTTCTCCTCGTTTTGCACCCTCGGAGGTTCTGGGAGGCCCCTGGGGCATTTGGGGAGTGGGCCTGGGGGGCCACCACCCCTGCCTGCCCTCTGCTGATGGCACCTCCGGCTGCAGGTGGCCGCACACCAGTTCCCCGAGGTACGGTTCTCCATGGTGCACAAGCGGATCAACCTGGCGGAGGACGTGCTGGCCTGGGAGCACGAGCGCTTCGCCATCCGCCGGCTGCCCGCCTTCACGCTGTCCCACCTGGAGAGCCACCGCGACGGCCAGCGCAGCAGCATCATGGATGTGCGGTGAGCATGGCAGCGTGCCCAGCCCCTCCTAGAGCTTTCCTGGGGGCTGAGCCACAGGTCACAACTCCAGGGGCCATGAGAGCCTGGAGGGAGCGGCCCCCACACACAGGCCGTGGGGAAGAGGCTGGTGCGTGGCCGAGGCCGGCTATTTGGTCAGGCTATTCGCAAGCTCTTCCTTACCGGGGCTAGGGAGGGCGAGGCCAGCAGCCTGGGGTCATGGCCCTATGTGGGACCCCCAGACCCCATCACCTGTTGAGTTAGGAGAAAGCAGCTCCTGCCTCTGGGCTTCTTCAGGGCCCTGGCGACTGTCTCGGGGAGCCTGGCCCCCCACGGCACCCCAGCTCTTCCTTGCCCAGCCTCCCTCTGGGGCACTGTCTCTCTGGCTTCCTGTGTCCTCCGACCCTGAGTCCTGCCTGTCTCCCTGCTGTCATGTGAGCCCCTGGGCAGGCTTTTGTGGAGCCTGAAACAGTCTGGCCACCCCGGCCGGTCCTGGCACCAGCAGGTGGGCGCCGTCTCCTCCCCCAGCGCCCGCAGGCCTGGCATAGACCCTTCCCGTTCATCCGCTCTGCTCTGAGGTCACTGGGCCCTCAGGAGAGGTGCGAGCTCAGCCATCGGAGGCCTGCAGAAGCCCGTGGCGGGAGGGAGGGGCACGTCCCTGTGTGATCTCAGTCCTGGAAAGGATGGAGGTGACGGTCGCCCACCAGCCAGGAGAGTGCCAGGAAGTGAGGTGGGCACATGGCTGTCCCAGCTGTGCTGAGCTCTCTCAAGACCACCAGGGGTCAGCCCAGGAGGGCCACCTGGGTCCCAGAATGGATTCTTCCAGCGGGACGGAATAGTCCTGTTTAAATCCCAGAAAAGCAGAAAACGGAGTCAGTAGGAACCAAGGCCTCGGGGCGCGAGCCTCACCTGCGCACAGGGGCGGGTCAGGGCGCGGGGCCTGGAGGTGGGGGCCCCCTGGTGAACCTGCGTCTGCATGTCAGCTGAGTAGTTAAAGCTAAGCTTAATTTTTTTTTTTTTTTAAAGACAGAGTCTCACTCTGTCACCTAGGCTGGAGTGCGGGGATTACAAACATGAGAACTACCATGCTTGGCTCCAAGTCCACATTTTAAGTAATTGTTTTTGAATCGTGAAGGTCCCGGGTGGATTCTAAGACTCTGACTCGTAACACGAGGATCATCGCGGAGGCCCTGACTCGAGTCATCTACAACCTCACGGAGAAGGTAAGCCCTTGCTGCCACCAGCGCCAGCGCCAGCGCCAGCGCCAGCCCCACCCCCGCCCCCGCCCCAGCGCCAGCGCCAGCGCCAGCCCCGCCCCAGCGCCAGCGCCAGCCCCGCCCCAGCCCCTGCCCCGCCCCAGCCCCAGCCCCTGCCCCGCCCCAGCCCCAGCCCCTGCCCCGCCCCCGTCCCCGCCCCCATCCCTGGCCCGCCCCGGCCCATCTCAGCCCAGCCCCGCCCCAACTCCTGCCCCGCCCAAGTCCCAGCCTCAGCCCCGCCCCAAACCCAGCCCCAGCCCCGCCCCAGGGACCTGGACTCAGGGCTGTCCCCTCCTCTCTCCGCAGGGGACGCCGCCAGACATGCCGGTGTTCACGGAGCAGATGGTAAGGGGGCCGGGCTAGCGAGTGGGCGGACAGGCAGGCGGGGCCGGGCTGTGACCACTGTTGCCGTCCCTACAGCAGATCCAGCAGGAGCAGCTGGACTCGGTGATGGACTGGCTCACCAACCAGCCCCGGGCCGCGCAGTTGGTGGACAAGGACAGCACCTTCCTCAGCACGCTGGAGCACCACCTGAGCCGCTACCTGAAGGACGTCAAGCAGCACCACGTCAAGGCCGACAAGCGGTGAGGCTGGGGCTCCGCACTGGCCCTGTTCAGCCTGGGGCCTAGGGGGACCTCCCCATACTGCATCTCCCACCCCCTCACCCCTGGGGGATGCCAGGTGGAGCAAATACAAAGAGAGAATGGGAGGAGGGCCGGGCGCGGTGGCTACGCCTGCAATCCCAGTACTTTGGGAGACTGAGGCAGGTGGATCACTTGAGGTCAGGAGTTTGAGACCAGCCTGACCAACATGGTGAAACCTCGTCTCTAGTAAAAATACAAGAAGTAGGCCTGTGTGGCGGTGGATGCCTGTAATCCCAGCTACTTAGGAGGCCGGGATGGAAGAATCACTTGAACCCTGGCCGGGCGCGGTGGCTCAAGCCTGTAATCCCAGCACTTTGGGAGGCCGAGACGGGCGAATCACGAGGTCAGGAGATCGAGACCATCCTGGCTAACACGGTGAAACCCCGTCTCTACTAAAAAATACAAAAAACTAGCTGGGCGAAGTGGCGGGCGCCTGTAGTCCCAGCTACTCGGGAGGCCGAGGCAGGAGAATGGCTAAACCCGGGAGGCGGAGCTTGCAGTGAGCTGAGATCCGGCCACTGTACTCCAGCCTGGGCGACAGAGCGAGACTCCGTCTCAAAAAAAATTAAAAAATAAGAACTAGCTGGGCAGAGTGGTGCCCCCTGAGAAAGTGCTCTCTCCCCAGGGACCCAGAGTTTGTCTTCTACGACCAGCTGAAGCAAGTGATGAATGCGTACAGGTGAGTGGCGGCCAGCGGGGCCTGGAGCCCTTCACCCTTGTGGGTTACAGCGGAGGGGACCATGGCCCACGGGGGTCTAGGGGGCCACGTTGCTGGCCCGCACCGTCCTCAACCACAGGGACCCTGCTTTCTCCGCAGAGTCAAGCCAGCCGTCTTTGACCTGCTCCTGGCCGTTGGCATTGCTGCCTACCTCGGCATGGCCTATGTGGCTGTCCAGGTGAGCAGTGCCCAGGCTCCGGCGGGGCAGGGGGCCGCCCACCTGGAGGAGCTGGGCTGCATGTCTCTGAGTGCATCCTGTCCCCTGGCTCAGCTTAGAGTCACATGGCCTGGGGCCCCAGCCCCGCCCACGTCCTCACTCTCTCCTGCTGTGTCCCCAGCACTTCAGCCTCCTCTACAAGACCGTCCAGAGGCTGCTCGTGAAGGCCAAGACACAGTGACACAGCCACCTCCCAAGACACAGTGACACAGCCACCCCCACAGCCGGAGCCCCCGCCGCTCCCCAGTCGTTGGGGCCGAGCACGAGTGAGTGGACACTGCCCCGCCCCAGGCGGCCCCGCGGGGACAGGGGCCCTCTCCCCGCCCCGGCGGTGGTTGAAACACTGAATTACAGAGCTTTTCTCTGTTGCTCTCCAAGACTGGGGGGATTCTTTTTTTTTCCTTGTCTTTGAACTTCCTTGGAGGAGAGTTTGGGAGACATCCCGGGGCCAGGCTACGGACTAGCGAACGAGCCGCCCAGTCCCGGGAGCCGGCCGCCTTGGGTCCGGTGTCAGCACACATGCACGATTAAAGAGGAGACGCCGGGACCCCCTGCCCGATCGCACGCAGCCTCCGCCCACCGCCTCCTGCCGCAAGGGGCCTGGACTGCAGGCCCAGCCTGCTCCCTGCTCCGCGTCTGTCCTTGGACATCCCCTCCCGCTCCCCGATGGTGGCGTGGACATGGTTATTTATCTCTTCTCCCTCTTGCCTGGAGGAGGGCAGTGCCAGCCCTGGGGTTCCAGGATTCCAGCCCCACTGGAGCATTTTGTCCCCCATGTGGTCTCAGTGACCCGTCCCCTCCACAGTGGGCTGTCGGGGATCCGTAGCACTCAGCCTTCCCCTTTTCCGACTGCAGGGTCTGACGCCATCGTTGACAGCCTCTGCTTCGTGGGGGGCTGGCAGGGCCCCTGCCTCCCCGACCCCTGACACACTGCACACCCCCATTCCCCCGCGCTCCTCTCCTCCCAGCCTGTCCCGCCGGCCCCTGTGCCTCTTCGGCCCCAGCCCGGCTCCCAGGGGCCTCACCTGCTTGACCCCGGCCCAGCTCCCTGCCCTGAGTCCTGAGCCAGTGCCTGGTGTTTCCTGGGCTCGGTGCTGGGCCCCCAGGCCCGCCAGGCTTTGCCACGGCCGGCCGGTCCTCCCTGGGGAACTGGGTGCAGGTGGAGGACTGGGAGGCAGGAGGTGGCCTGGGGAGGCCGGGTGGCTCCTCTCCTCACTCCCTGCCCTGGGCCTCAGCTTCCTCATTTATCGAAAGGACGTGTTCAGGGTGGGGGCGTCAGGTGAGAGCATTTGTTGGGAAGGAGACACTTGGCATGGCCTCTGGGGCCACCCTTCCTGGAACTCAGAGAGGAAGGTCCGGGCCCCCACGAAGCCATGGACAGAACCCTCCACCCCGCAGGCCAGGCGCCGTGTGTGAGTGTGGGAGGGAAGGAGGCCCGCATTGAGCTCAGGGAGACCCCGGCGTGTCCGTTCTTTAGCAATATAACCCACGCAGTGCGTGCCGAGCAGACTTGGGGAAGAAGGGGCTTGAGCTGGGCGAGTCCTGGCCTGGGCACCCACAGCCATCTCCCTTTCGTGGCCCAGGGAGGTGTTTGCTGTCTGAGGGACCTGGGCCGGCCCATGGGAACCTGGGGTTCTGTCCAGATAGGACCAGGGGTTCTCACGTTGGCCACCAGTTCCTCGGCCAGCACCTCTGCCCTCCTGAACCTGCAGCCTGGAGGGGTGTGGGGATAACCACCCCACTTTCCTCCAGGTTAGCAGGGGACCCTCTTCCCCCCGTCTGCCCTGCGGGTTGCCCGCCTCCTCCAGAGACTTGCCCAAGGGCCCATCCCGGCTGGCCTCTGGGCACTTGTGCTGGGACTCTGGGACCCCGGCAGCTGCCACCTTGTCACCATGAGAGAATCTGGGGAGTGCTTGCGTGCTAGCCAGCAGGCTTCTGTCTGGGTGCCGCCGGGCCAGCGTTTCAGAGGGAGCTTCCTTCCTTCCTTCCCGGACAGGTCGTCAGGATGGATGCACTGACTGACCGTCTGGGGCTCAGGCTGGTGTGGGATGCAGCCGGCCAATGAGAAAATAAAGCCATATTGAATGATCGCCACCAGTGTCTGGTCTGGGGGCTGCGAGGATTGTATTGTGACAACTGTTGGGGGTTCTTGTTCCTCTAGGGGATGACAGTAGGGGCAGGGCTGTGTGAAGCGCGCATCACTGACTTGCCCTCTCCTGGAGTGAGGCTTCGGCCTGTCGTGGGCCAGGCCTGTGCCCAAGGCTGCTGGGCCGTGCGGGAGAGTGAGGCTCTGGCCAAACCCGCTGTTGCTGGGCCACGCAGCCTTGCCTCCTCCCGCCTCCCCCGGGAGGGTCTGTGTGCAGGGTCTTGTGGGTAATGGGTGGACCTGTTTCCTGGGCCACCATCACAAAGCACCACCAACTATGGGGCTCAGAACACCAGAAATCCACCCTCAGCGTCTCCGAGGCCCCAAATCCAAAGTCAGGGTGTGGGCAGGGCCCCCAGGGCGAGTCCTTCCTGCCTTTCCCAGCTTCTGGGGCTCCCCGCGTCCTCGGCTTGTGGCCACGTCGTTCCAGCCCCTGCCTTGTCTCTGTCTTCCAAGGACCTCCCTCACGTTGGATCAGGGCCCACCTTGCTCCAGGAGGATGCTCCCCCCCAACTAATGACCTCTGCCAAGATCCCATTTGCAGTTGAGGCTAATGGCTGAGGTTCTTTTGGACATGAATCTGAGGGAACTCTGTAACCCTGGACCACGGGCAGTGGGCTGTGTGAAGTCGGCTTCCAACCCAACTGCAGGTTCAGAGGTTTACTGAGAGCCTACACAGCAGGTGCAGAACTAGGGTTGGTCCCTCCCGGTCAGAAGCCCTGGGGACCCTCCGAGGTTCTGCCCAGTGTTCATGCCCCTTCCTGGCCTGCCCAGTTGTCGGACTCAGTAAACACTGGTGGAGCTGCCATGTGTCCCTGGCCTGAGATCCGTGCTCTCGGGGAAGGAGGACAGGCAGAGATGTGCTGGTGAGAAGATGAAGCAGGGAGAGGTGGCGGCGTGGGGAGGCTGCAGCAGCTGAGGAAGTGGCCCCGAGGGAGGCAGGAGCCTGTGGACTGTGGCTGGAAGGGATGGTATCTGAGCTGCGACCTGAACGATGAGGCAGCCGGGGCGAAACCTGGAGGAGGGGATTCCAAGCGGAGGCACAGCCCACCTGTGCAAAGGCCCTGGGGCAGGACAGGGCCTGGCGTGTTGGAGGAACAGCAGGAAGGCCCGTGTGGCTCAAGCAGAGGGAGTGAGGGTGGGGAGGGGAGGGAATGGGGCAGGTTGTGCAGGGCCTCATGGGCCGTGGGGAGGACTTGGGCTTTGACCTCGAGGCAGGTGGGAGCCATAGAGGGCTGTGGGGAGAGGAGGGACAGGCCCTGACTTGGGTGCTCCCGGGCGCCGTCTGACAGCTGCTTGGGGGAGGAGAGAAGGGGGTGGCGAGGGTTTAGCCTAGTACCAGGTAGAGGTGACTGGGCTGGCGCATGTGGGCGATGCTGGGGCTGGGCCAGGTGGAGGCAGAGAAGGGTGGGTTCCTCCTGTTCCCCCTCCACCGCTGTGTTCCTGGAGTGCAGAGAACGGGCTACAGAGATGCTTCCAGAACCAGTGTGTGGCCTGGACCGAGACCTGGACTGCTGGGGGCTTCCTGAGCAAGACCCACATCCCTGCAGTCAAAGCTGCCGCTTCTCAGACCAGGGAACTTCAGAGACCGACAGGGGCGCCATCCCCTCGCCACCGTCCTCTAGGAATCTGCGACAGAGCTTCAAACCCAGCATGGGGTCTCTGCCTCCCCAAAACACAAGGCAGGAGAGGCTTGTTCAGCGGGGAGGGGAGGGATGGGATGGACCCAGAGCGAAGGGAAGGCAGGGCAGGGTTGCAGGGAAAGAGAGAGGCTCACGTGACCCCGGAGCGTGGGGCCGTTGGCCACTGGGGATGGAATGGTTGGGGGCAGTACTTGGGCTTCCCTGGGCAGCGGACGGAGGCCAGGCTTGGCCCCCACATGCTGCGTGGCCCTGGGGCATAGGAGCTGTGCCTCTCTGGACCAAATTTTACCAGTTCAAGGGGCTCTAGGGTCCAGGGCTTTGACCTTCTTGGGGTCCTGTGTGATCCTCCAGGAGCTTAGCAAGGCTAAGAGTGGACAGTGGCTGCCCCGCTCTGTGCAGGCAGAAGGTGGCTTTGGCTCCATTGTGGACTCAGGCACAACCCCTTTCAGAGGAAAAGCCAGCCCGTCATCTTCCCGTTAACATACACAGGTCATTCTTTTTCCTTTTTTTTTAGAGACAGGGTCTCACACCGGGCGTGGTGGCTCACGTCTGTAATCCCAGCACTCTGGGAGGCCGAGGTGGGTGGATCACTTGAGGTCAGAGTTTGAGACCAGCCTGGCCAACATGATGAAAACCTGTCTCTACTAAAAATAGAAAAATTAGCTGGGGGTGGTGGTGCGTACCTGTAGTCTCAACTACTCAGGAGGCTGAGGCAGGAGAATCACTGGAACCCCGGAGGCAGAGGTTGCAGTGAGCCAAGATCATGCCACTGCACTCCAGTCTGGGTGACAGTGTGAGACTTTGACAAAAATTAAAATAAAAAATAGGCCGGGCACGGTGGCTCAGGCCTGTAATCCAGCACTTTGGGAGGCCGAGATGGGCGGATCACGAGGTCAGGAGATCGAGAGACGATCCCGGCTAACACGGTGAAACCCCGTCTCTACTAAAAAATACAAAAAAGTAGCCGGGCGAGGTGGCGGGCACCTGTAGTCCCAGCTACTCGGGAGGCTGAGGCAGGAGAATGGCGTAAACCCGGGATGCGGAGCTTGCAGTGAGCTGAGATCCGGCCACTGCACTCCAGCCTGGGTGACAGAGCAAGACTCCGTCTCAAAAAAAAAAAAATAAATAAATAAATAAAATAAAATAAAAAATAAAAGAGGGTCTTGTTCTGTCCCCAGGCTGCAGTGCAGTGGTGCAGTCATAGTTCACTGTAGCCTTGACCTGGGCTCAAGTGATCCTCCTGCCTCAAACCTCCCAAGTAGGTGGGACTGCAGGCAAATGCCACCATGCCTGACTACATTTTTAAAATATTTTTGTAGAGAGCAGATTTTGCTATGTTGCCCAGGCTGGTGTTGAACTCCTGGCCTCAAGCGATCCTCCCACCTCGGTCTCTGAACGTACTAGGAATACAGGCATGAGCCACTGTGCCCGGCCGGATTCGTTTCATTCAACTCTCGATTCAGTGAATACTTGAACTCTGTTGTGCCAGGTCCTGTGCCAGGCTCGGGGATGCAGGCGTGTGCTAGAGACGCTGGCCCGGACGCCACGGGGCTCGCAGTCCACCGCGGGAGATGGATAATAAGCCGTTAAGTGGATGGGCTGCCTTCAGATGGTGATCAGTGGATGGATACTGTTTTACAATTGAATCCACGCTGGAGCCTCCCTGAGGAGGGGCTTTGAGGGGTTTTTTTGTTGTTGTTGTTGTTTGTTTGTTTTTTTGAGACAGTCTTGCTCTGTCACACAGGCTGGAGTGCGGAGGCCCTATCTTGACTCATTGCAACCTTCATCTCCCGAGTCCAAGCGATTCTCCTGCTGCAGCCTCCCCTAGTAGCTGGGACTACAGGGGTGTGCCATCAAATTTTGTATTTTTAGTAGAAATGGGGTTTTGGCATATTGGCCAGGCTGGTCTCGAACTCCTAACCTCAGAAGATCTGTCCGCCTCGGCCTCCCAAAGTGCTGGGATTACGGGCATGACGCCACGCCCGGCCTGAGTCTCGCTGTCACCCAGGCTGGAGTGCAGTGACGTGTTCTCAGCTCACTGCAACTTCCTCCTCTTGGGTTCAAGCAATTCTCATGCCTCAGCCTCCCCGGTAGCTGGGACTACAGGCACCTGGCTAAATTTTTTATTTTTAGTAGAGACAGGGTTTCACTGTGTTGGCCAGGCTTGTCTCCAACTGCTGACCTCAGGTGATCCCCCTGTCTCGGCCTCCCAAAGTGTTGGGATGATGGGCGTGAGCCACCGTGCCCGGCCTGGAGGGGGCTTTTGAGTGAAATTGGGATGACAAGGATTATTATGTCATGTGGCAGTCTGGGGACAGTGATTCAGGCAGCAAGCACAGCGGGTGCAAAGGCCCTGGGGCAGGATCACGCCTGGCGTGTTGGAGGAACAGCGAGGAGGCCCGTGTGGCTGGAGCAGAGTGAACCAAGGGTTGGGGGGAGAGAGGAAGAAGGGGGAGAGGGAGGAGGAGGAGAGAGGAAGGAAGGGAGAGGGAGAAGGGAGAGAGGGAGGAAGGAGAGGGAGGAAGGGGAGAGGAGGAGAGAGGAGGGGAGGGAGAGGGAGGCGGGGAGAGAGGAGGAGAGGGAGGAGGGGAGAGGGAGAGGGAGGAGGGGGAGAGAGGAGGGAGAGGGAGGAGGGGGAAAGGGAGGAGGGGAGAAGGGAGGAGGGAGAGGGAGAGAGGGAGGAGTGGGGGAGGGAGAGGGGAGAGGGTGAGAGGGGGTGGGGAGAGGGAGGTGGGGGTGAGAGGAGGAGGGGGAGGAGGAGGAGGAGGGAGGAGGGGGGAGGAGGGAGGTGGGGGAGAGAGGAGGAGGGGAGAAGGAGGAGTGGCGAGGGAGGAAGCCGGGAGGTTTCAGGCCATGCAGGGCCTCCTGGGGGAAGGGGAGGCAAGGAGAGCAGAAATGGCGTCTGACCTTCACTGAATTTAGAAAGGTCACCTGTAGCCAGAGGACAGTTAGGAAAATGAAATGAGGCTGGGTGCAGGAGGGTATGCCTGTAATCCAGCACTTTGGAAGCTGAGCCAGGTGGATCACAAGGTCAAGGGATGGAAACCAGCCTGGCCAACATGGCGAAAACCCGTCTCTACTAAAAATACAAAAATTAGCTGGGCGTGGTGGCACATACCTGTAATCCCAGCTACTGGGGAGGCTGAGGCAGGAGAATCGCTTGAACCTGGGAGGCGGAGGTTGCAGTGAGCTGAGATCGTGCCACTGCACTCCAGCCTGGGTGACAGAGCGTGATTCTGTCTCAAAAAAAAAAAAAAAAAAAAAATGAAATGACATTAAGCTGCCCGTGTCGGGCATATGTGAGGCCTCTTTCCGGGGCTCCCTCGGTGCCCTCAGGCCTCACCTGCCCCCCTCAACCCTGGGCAGCAGTGAACGAGGAGGACACAGACGTCCCTCCAACAAGGACGTTGTGCCGTCTCCCACGACCCCAAAGAGGCCAGGTCCAGGGGCCGGGATCTCTTCCTGGAGGTCTTTTAAGTTGGTAAAACATCAGTTAATGTCCCTGGAAACCAACACGGTTTCTCTCCAGAGGTGCCGTCCACTCTGTGTATCTTTCTCATTTTTATATTTTTTGTAGAGATGGGGTCTTGCTATTTGCGTAGGCTGTCCTCGATCTCCCGGCTTGTTTTTATATTTTTGTAATTTTGTAGAGATAGGGTTTCTCTTTGTTGCCCAGGCTGATCTAGAACCAATGGGCTCAAGCGATTCTCCTGCCTCAGCCTCCTAAAGTACTGGGATTACAGGCGTGAGCCACCACGCCAGCCACCTGGCCAAATTAAGCGTTTTTAAAAGAGCTGATGTTATCAAGGAAAACATCAAATAGTACTGGTGCCTCTCACACCCATTAGGATGGCTACCATTAAAAGAAAAAAAAAAAAAAAAAAAAAAAAAGCCTGTAATCCAAGCACTTTGGGAGGCCTAGGCAAGTGGATCACTTGAGGTCAGAAGTTCGAGACCAGCCTGACCAACATGGTAAAACCCCGTCTCTACTAAAAATACAAAAATGAGCCAGCCATGGTGGCGCACACCGCACCTGTGATTCCAGTTACTCAGGAGGCTGAGGGCAGGAAAATCACTTGAACCCCAGAGGTGGAGGTTGCAGTGAGCCAAGATCGTGCCACTGCACTCCAGCCTGGGTGACAGAGCAAGACTCTGTCTCAAAACAAAAACGAAAACAAATTTTAAAATAGAATTGCCATAGGAGCCAGCCTTCCCACTCCTGGGTATATTCCCAACAAAGCGGAAGGCATGAGCTGCATCCTGCAAAATTCCGGGTGCCTCGACTTGCCCCTCTGAGAAATGGGGATGATAGTTCCTGCTGTGTGTATGGTAGACACCGTGCCTGGTACATGGCAAATGAACAGTCAGCGTCACCATGAGCAGGGACACAGAGAGATATTTGTACACCCATGTTCACAGCAGCACGACTCACAATAACCCAAAAGGTGGGAACTACCCAAGGGGCGGTGGACAGAAGAATGGATCAACACACTGTGGTCCATTCACACAGTGGAATAGTACTCAGCCATGAAAAGGAAGGGAATCATGTCACAGGCTGCAGTGTGGAGGCATCTTGTAGACCTCAGGCTCAGCGAGAGAAGCCAGACACAGAAAGACAAATCCTGTGTGAGTCCACTCCTAGGAGGTCCCTGGCGTCGTCAGATTCACAGAGATAGAAAGTAGGATGGGGGATGCCAGGGGCTGGGGAGGGAGATGGGGAGTAAGTGTTTCATAGACTCAAAAAGTTTCAGTTTGGGAAGATGAAAAAATTATGGAGAAGGTGGAGGTGATGGTTGCACAGCCACATGAATGTGCTTAATGCCGCTGAACTGTGTGTAGGTCAGGCCAGGCGCGGTGGCTCACGCCTGTAATTCCAGCACTTCGGGAGGCCAAAATGGATGCGCCTGAGGTCAGGAGTTCGAGACCAGCCTGGCCCACATGGCAAAACCCCGTCTCTACTAAGAACACAAAAATTAGCCAGACACAATGGTGGGCACCTGTAATCCCAGCTGTTTGGGAGGCTGAGGCGAGAATTGCTTGAACCCGGGAGGTGGAGGTTGCAGTGAGCTGAGATCGTGCCACTGCACTCCAGCCTGGGCGACAGAGCGAGACTCTGTCAAAAAAAAAAAAAAAAAAAAGGAAGCCAGGTGCAGTGGCTTATTTTTGTAATTCCAGCACTTTGGGAGGCTGAGGCAGGCAGACTGCTAGAGTTTAGGAGTTCAAAACCAGCCTAGGCAACATAGCAAGACCCCATCTCTACAAAAATAAAAGAATTAGACAGCATTGTGGCTCGAGCCTGTAGTCCCAGCTACTTGGGACGCTGAGGTGGGAGGATCACTTGAGCTCAGGAAGTTGAGATTTCAGTGAGCTGTGATTGTACCACTGCACTCCAGCCTGGGCAACAAAGCGAGACCTCATCTCAAAAGAATAAATGATTAAGTGTATTATTTTATGTGTATTTTATCACTGTTTTAAAAAGAAAAAATAATAAGCCAGGAGTGGTGACTCATGCCTATTATCCCAGCACTTTAGGAGGCTGAGGTGGGTGGATCATCTGAGGTCAGGAGTTCGAGACCAGCCTGGCCAATGTGGTGAAACCTCATCTCTACTAAAAATACAAAAATTAGCCAGGCATGGTGACGCACGCCTGTTGTCCCAACTACTCAAGAGGCTGAGGTGGGAGAAGAGCTTGAATCCAGGAGGCGGAGGTTGCAGTGAGCTGAGATGGCACCGCCACACTCCAGCCTGAGTGACAGAGTGAGACTCCGTCTCAAAAATAAAAAAAAAAAATAGCCCCCGGGGCCCACAGCTCTGGCAAAATTCGTGAAGGTAGAAAACATGAGCTGCATCCTGTGAAATCCCGGGTGCCTCGACTTGCCCCTCTGAGAAATGGGGATGACAGTTCCTGCTGTGTGTATAGAGGACACGGTGCCTTGTACATGGCAAGTGTCACCATGAACTGTACAGGCCTGGCGGGGGTTCATGTGCTGGCCAGCAAGGCAGAGACTCCGTGACGCCGCACGGCGTGGGTTTGAGACCAGGCAGCCGGTGAGCCCAGTTGGCTTTCAGAAGCTCTGAATTCCTTTGGGCACCGAAGAGAGAAGAATAAACTATGTTGGCTTCGATGCCCAAATCCTCCATCTGACAGCCGGGACTGCTAAATCAGCTCTGCTTCCCTTCCTGTTTTCAAGTTTTAGACTTTCTCGATTCCAAAGTGATTCACGGTTGTCGTGGGAAGACGAGAAAAATTCAAACGAAGAAGAAAGAAAAACCCAAGGAGAAGGAAGAAGAACAAAAGGCTTGCAGATTCCTTTCCTTTTTTTTTTTTTTTAGACGGAGTCTCGCTCTGTCACCCGGGCTGGAGTGCAGTGGCTGCATCTCAACTCACTGCAACCCTGCAACCTCCACCTCCCAGGTTCAAGCAATTCTCCTGCCTCAGCCTCCTGAGTAGCTGAGATTACAGGCACCCACCACCACGCCCAGCTAGTTTTTGTATTTTTGGTGGAGACAGGGTTTCACCATGTTGGCCAGGCTCATCTCAAACTCCCGACCTCAGGTGATCTGCCTGCCTCAGCCTCCCAAAGTGCTGGGATTACAGGTGTGAGCCACCGCACCCTGCCACTCCCACGCTCTTTACTCCTTAGTAACAGCCGTGGCACGGGCATCCTGCAGTGACCATCGCTCACCAGACTGCATCCACTAACAAGTCAGGGAGCTGGCCTGCGGTGTCCAAACGTACCCAGGCTCACGGCCTCGCTGTTCTCCGTGCTCACCCACCCCCTCAGCTCTGCGAGGGAGGAAATTCAGGAGGCAGAATGCTGGATTTAAGCACCCAGAAGTCAGACCCGAATTCAACTAGGCTCTTGTTTTGGGTGGAAGAAAGAGGAGGAAGAGGCTGAAAAAAGTACCTCTTTGGCTCCTAGGGGTTTGTGAGTTTTTCTTTTGATTTTCTTTTATTTTTGAGACAGAGTTTTGCTCTTGTTGCCCAGGCTGGAGTGCAATGGTACAGTTTTGACTTACTGTAGCCTGGACCTCCTTGGGCTCAAGCGATCCTCCCACCTCAGCCTCCCAAGTAGCTGGAACCACAGGTGCATGCCACCACACCCAGCTCATTTTTGTATTTTTTGTAGAGATGGAGTCTTGCTATGTTACAGCTCAGGCTAGTCTGGAACTCCTGGGCTCAAGCAATCCTCCCAGCTCGGCCTCCCAAAGTGCTGGGATTACAGCCATGATTTTTTTCTTTTTTTTTTTTTTTTGAGATGGAGTCTTGCTCTGTTGCCCAGGCTGGAGTACAGTGGCACAATCTTGGCTCACTGCAACCTCCGCCTCCCGGGTTCAAGCGATTCTCCTGCCTCAGCCTCCCGAGTAGCTGGGTCTACAGGCGCCCACCACCATGCCCAACTTTTTGTATTTTCAGTAGAGATGGGGTTTTACTGGCCAAGATGGTCTCAATCTCTTGCCCTCGTGATCTGCCTGCCTTGGCCTCCCAAAGTGCTGGGATTACAGGTGTGAGCCACCGCGCCTGGCCAAATTTTTTATTTTTAGTAGAGACGGGGTTCCACCATGTTGGCCAGGCTGGTCTCGAACTCCTGATCTCAAGTGACCCACCTCCCTTGGCTTCCCAAAGTGCTGGGATTACAGGCATGAGCCACTGCGCCCGGCCAGGCATGATTTTTAAAAATTCTTATTAAGGGCCGGGCACGGTGGCTCAAGCCTGTAATCCCAGCACTTTGGGAGGCCGAGGCGGGTGGATCACGAGGTCAGGAGATCGAGACTATCCTGGCTAACACGGTGAAACCCCGTCTCTACTAAAAATACAAAAAACTAGCCGGGCGTGGTGGCGGGCGCCTGTAGTCTCAGCTACTTGGGAGGCTGAGGCGGGAGAATGGCGTGAACCCGGGAGGCGGAGCTTGCAGTGAGCCGAGATCACGCCACTGCACTCCAGCCTGGGAGACACAGCGAGACTCCGTCTCAAAAAAAAAAAAAAAAAAAAAAAAAAAAAAAAAAAAAAAATTCTTATTAAGGACTCTCCCAGAACGCTGGAGGCTCATGGGGCTCTGAGCATCCTGCTTGAGTCTCCATGGAGACGAAGCCCGTGTCTCCTGGCCGACTCCACCAGCCCCAGTGCCACGCTGTGCCCGGCCAAGTCCCAGCTGAGTCTAAGCACCTGCATCTGTGCTGGGCCGAGTGGCAGGATGTTGTGGGAGGACCCCTGACCCCTTGCCCAGCTCTATTCCTCACCCAGTCCTGATGTTCTGTTCCATCTGGGGGCGGCCAGCAGGCTGCCAGTAATAGCAATAATAAATAGCCATTCTCTGAGTGCTAAGGAGCTCCCAGACTCTCTGCTAAGCCTGCATTTTAGCTCATGAATCCACACCAGACCGGGGCCTTCACCATATCCTCTTTTTCTTTTTTTCGAGATGGCATCTCACTTGGTGGTCCAGGCTGGCGTGTAGTGGCGCAATCTCGGCTCACTGCAACCTCCGTTTCCCGGGTTCAAGCGATTCTCCTGCCTCAGCCTCCCAAGTAGCTGGGATTACAGGTGCGCGCCACCATGCCCAGCTAATTTTGTATTTTTAGTAGAGACAGGGTTTTGCCATGTTGGCCAGGCTGGTCTTGAACTCCTGCCCTCAGATGATCTGCCTGCCTCAGCCTCCCCAAGGGCTGGAATTACAGGCATGAGCCACCGTGCCCAGCCCCTCTCCTCTCTCTTCAGACCTGCTTGGCAAGGAAACTGAGGCTCAGCTGCCTGGTGCGTGGGGAGATGGTATGGGATGGTGGGAGGTGTGTGTGCGCCAGAGTCTGGCTTCCCGGGTTCACATCCCAGCTCTCTTACCGTGTGGTCTTGCACCAGCCACTGGCGCGCTCTGCGCCTCAGTTCCTCGTCTAACGCGGGTGGACATTTCATACAAATGGTGTCACACACTCTGTAATCTTCCGTGTCTGACGTCTCTCACCAAGCATCATGTCCTCAAGGTGCACCTGCACTATGGCCTGGGTCAAAGCCTTATGTTTTTTTCATGGCTGAGTCATGTTCTATTGGCTGGAAGGACCACAAAATGTCCTCTAAAGCTGGGCGTGGTGGCCCACGCTTGTCATCCCAGCACTTTGAGAGGCTGAGGTGGGAGGATCGCTTGAGCTCAGAAGTTGGAGTCTAGCCTGGGCAACATAGCAAGACTCCATCTCTACAAAAAAATTTAAAAATTAGCCAGGCCTGGTGGCATGCCACATCTGTGGTCCCAGCTACTTGGGAGGCTAAGGCAGGAGGATCACTTGAGCCGAAGAGGTCAAGGCTGCAGTGAGCTATGATCATGCCACTGCACTCCAGCCTGGGTGACAGAGCGATACACTGCCTTATAAATAAATAAATAAAATTGTAAGTTAACCAGGCATGGTGGCGGGTGCCTGTCATCCGAGCTACTCAGGAGGCTGAGACACGAGAATCACTTGAACCCAGGAGGCGGAGGCTGCAGTGAGCCAAGATTGCACCATTGCACTTCAGCCTGGGCAACAGAGCAAGAGCCTGTCTCAAAAAATAAATAAAATAAAAATTAAAAATTAAATTTTAGGCTCGGTGCGGTGGCTCATCATGCCTGTAATCCCAGCACTT
The DNA here is from genome assembly GCF_043159975.1 of Macaca nemestrina. Lineage (NCBI taxonomy): Eukaryota > Metazoa > Chordata > Mammalia > Primates > Cercopithecidae > Macaca > Macaca nemestrina. The sequence goes on from NC_092144.1 coordinate 2,747,814, forward strand.
TGGGAAGCTGAGACGGGCACATCACTTGAGGTCAGGAGTTTGAGACCAGCCTGGCCAACATGGTGAAACCCCATCTCTACTCAAAAAACAAAAATGCGCCAGGTGTGGTGGCGCACGCCTGTAATCCCAGCTACACCGGAGACAGACAGGAGAATTACTTGAATCCGTGAGGCGGAGGTTGCAGTGAACCGAGATCACGCCACTGCACTCCAGCCTGGGTGACAGAGCGGGACTCTGTCTCATAAATAAATAAATAAATAAGTACGTTAATAAAATGTTACACTAGCTGGGCAGCTACTCAGGTGGCTGAGGCAGGAGAATCACTTGAACCTGGTAGGTGGAGGTTGCAGTGAGCCAAGATCACACCATTGCACTTCAGCCTGGGCGACAGAGAGACTCCATCCTGAAACAAAAGAAAAATGAAAATGAAAATAAAATTTTAAACGGGTATAACTCCATGGAGGGAAAAAGAAGGCTGAGAAAGGAGGTAATGGTGAGTGAGTGGTTTTAGATAAGGTAGATGGAGAAAGCGATGGGGAATTAAGGAATGAGCCACACATCATCTGGGGAGAGGGCATCCCAGGCAGCGGGCACAGCCCGTGCAAAGGCCCTGAGGCAGGACCGCACCTGACAAGTTAGAGGAACAGCGAGGAGGCCTGTGTAGCTGCAGCAGTGAGGAGGGGGAGAGAGGGAGCAGGGGAAGGTGGGGACGAGACAGAACAGGACACGCAGAGCCTTGCGGGCCTCAAGGAGGACTTGGGCTTTAATTTTAGGACGTCTTCGGGAAGTTTTTTTTTTTTTTTGGAGACAAGATTTCACTCTGTCGCCCAGACCAGTGGCAGTGGTGTGATCCTGGCTCACTGCAGTCTTAATCTCCCAGGGCTCAACCCATGCTTCCACCTCAGCCTCCGAGTAGCTGGGACCAAAAGTGCACACCAACCACCCCTGGCTAATGTTTTTTTTTTTGTTGTTGTTGTTGTCTGTTTTCCAGACAGAGTTTCACTCTTGTTGCCCAGGCTGGAGTGCAGTGGCGCAATCTCGGCTCACTGCAATCTCCACCTCTCAGGTTCAAGCAATTCTCCTGCCTCAGCCTCCTGAGTAGCTGGGATTACAGGCATGCACCACCACGCCCGGCTAATCTTGTGTTTTTAGTAGAGACAAGGTTTTCTCCATGTTGATTAGGCTAGGCTGATCTTGAACTCCTGACCTCAGGTGATCCCCCCGCTTCAGCCTCCCAAAGTGCTGGGATTACAGGTGTGAGTCATCATGCCTGGCCTGTTTCCTTATTTTTTGTAGCAATGGTGTCTCACTATGTTGCCCAGGATGGTCTCCAACTCCTGGGCTCAAGTGGTCCTCCTGACTCTGCTTCCCAAAGTGCTGGGATTACAGGTGTGAGCTACCACAGCCAGCACTTATTATTATTGTTAATACTATTGATGAGTTTCATACATAAAGGATCATGGGCACTTTAGAGCTGGGAGATACTTTCAGTATTTCTCCTATCCTGTCATTAGCAGTGAGAGCCAGCATCCCTTGTTGTTGATGGCATTATTGATGAGTTACATACTTCAAGGGCCAAGGACACTTTCTATGTGTAAGCACCGTATAGAATTGGAAATACTTTTAGCATTTCTCCTGTGCTGTCGTGATTAGTGGGAGCACTTTCCATCTTGCTCTTGATTCATTATTATTAGTGTTATTATTATTATTATTTTTTGAGACGGAGTTTCGTTCTTGTTGCCCAGGCTGGAGTGCAATGGCACAATCTTGGCTCACTGTAACCTCCACCTCCTGGGTTCAAGTGATTATCCTGCCTCCGCCTCCTGAGTGGCTGGGATTACAGGCACCTCCCACTGAGCCCAGCTAATTTTTGTATTCTTTATTAGAGACGGGATTTCACCATGTTAGCCAGGCTGGTCTCGAACTCCTGACCTCAAGTGAATCCACCCACCTCGGTCTCCCAAAGTGCTGGGATGACAGGCGTGAGCCACCGCGCCCAGCGATATTATTAGTGTTATTAATATTATTGATGAGTTACCTACTTTAAGGATCACGGGCGCGCTCTACGGGCAAGTCCCCTACAGAACCTCCAGCAACTTCTGACATTCTTCCTGCCGTTGCCCTCCACGGGAGCCGGCGGGGCCCCCTGGGAAGCCGGCTAAGGCTCGTCCCGCCCGCAGCTCCGCCCTCGCCCACCTGTAGGCGGGGCCCGGGGCCTGCCGGCCTCAGTTTCCCCGCGCGGCCCGGGGATGCGGGGAGGCGCCGGCTGCCCCGCGCGGCGCGGCCGCCAGGGGCCGCTGCGGAGCCGCCTTTGTGGTCCCGATGCCGGGGCGGGCGCGGGCGGGAGGAGGGCGCGGGGGCCCGGGAGGGAGGCGGGAGGCGCGGCCGCCGCTCCAGCTGCGAGTCCGCCCGCCGCCCGCCGCCGCCGCCGGCTCGGTCCCGCGCCCGCCATGGCCCGCCTGACGGAGAGCGAGGCGCGCCGGCAGCAGCAGCAGCTCCTGCAGCCGCGGCCCTCGCCCGTGGGCAGCAGCGGGCCCGAGCCCCCCGGGGGGCAGCCCGACGGCATGAAGGACCTGGACGCCATCAAGCTCTTCGTGGGCCAAATCCCGCGGCACCTGGACGAGAAGGACCTCAAGCCGCTCTTCGAGCAGTTCGGCCGCATCTACGAGCTCACGGTGCTCAAAGACCCCTACACGGGGATGCACAAAGGTGGGCGTCCGGCCCCCTCCCCCTCCCCCTCCCTCCGCCTCCCACCCCACCTTCCGGCATCTTCTCTCCCCCATCCCCATCCCTCCTCTGCTCACCTCCCTCCTCTGCCTGCCTCTGCCGGAGCATCGGTTCTTACCCCCTCCCTCCCACCCACCCCTCCTCCCCCCTCTGGGGGTGCAGCTGACAGATCCGAGCGGGCCCCCTCCCCTCCTCCGCCCCCTCTCCCTCCCTCCCCACCTTCCGGCATCTCCTCTCTCTCTCCCTCTCTCTCTCCCTCTCTCTCTCCTTTTCTCTTCTCTCCCATCTCCCTCGACCTCTCATCCTTCCCCCCACAGCACCCTCTCTCTCCCTCCCTCCCTCCCTCACCCTTCCATCCCCCAGACCCCCACCCCTTCCTCCCTCCCTCACCCCACTCTTTCCTGCCCATTTGCCAGGGGAGCCTCGGGAACGCCGGCACCCCTCCCTGCCCCCCCCCCATTCATTCAGCTTCCCCAGGCCCCGTCGGGGAAGTTTGCACCTGCGGACTCCATTGCTTTGGTTATTTTCACAAAGCCAGGCCGGCGGGGCAGGTCCGGCCGCGGGGGACACGGATGCCCAGGACCCCAGGCTAATCGGTAACTACAAAGGAAGACGGGTTGGGGGCGCCCGGCTCGGGGGGACGCGCCCGTCTCGCCTGCCTCGGGTGGCGGAGAGGCTCCCGTCTCTGCCCACCCCCTGGCCCCACCACCTCCGCGTGGATCAGCATTCTCTCCTCCATTTCTCTGCCCTCCCCCTCCCCCGCCTCCACCTTCGGCTCAAGTTGAAATTGGCCAAGCCTCTTAGCAATGTGTTGGGGTCTCAGGTCCAAGACAATGAGCTTGGACGTGTCCATCTGGGCAGAGCCCAAATTCTGGGGTGGACAGGGAGGAGGAGGGAGGCGTGGGCGGCCTCAGGCCTGTCTGCCTCCCTCCCACCGGATTCTCCCTCCGATGGCATCCTGGGTGGGGGTGTCCAGCAATTGTGTCCCCAGCCCTTGGTTCCCATCATGGGCCCAGCGTCTGAATTGGGGTGGCTTTGACAGCCTTTCCGTCAGGTGTTGGGGACTGGGGGTGGCACTTCAGAGGCTTTGTGCTGGACACCCCCGGCCTCCCCCACCCCATCCTCCAGGAAGACCCTGGAGAGGCCTTGGGGAAGGACTGGGCCGTGACCTATTTTAGACCCACTTTTTCCCCAGCGCTGCGTGCCCGGTAAGCAGGAAGGCATGTTTATTGAGTGAGTGAATGAATGAATGAATGAATGAATGAATGAATGGTGGGTTCAAGAAGGCCCTAGGGAGGGTCTGGTGAGATGGAGCCCAGGCCTGTCACTTCAGCTAGACCCTCCAGCTGGTTATTTTGAGGGAGAGGAAAGAAACCCCTCCCCATTCCCCATCTCTTTTCAAAACCAACCATCACACACACACACACACACACACACAGGGCCTGAAAAATCTAACTCCTCCGTGTGGCCTAGGAGGGCAGAGGGGCTCCCATGCGGTCCCCGTAAGTCAATCTCTGGAATCCAGAGGTGATAGGTGGGCTTTGCCCACATGCCCCCAACCCCTGGTACACCCAGAGCACCCATTTCTAGAAGGATTCCCGTGGGAATGGGGGAGTCCACGTGGCCCCCCAAACGGTTGCATTGAAAGGCCTCTGGTTGAGCTGTAGGTCGGAGAGACAGTTGGGGGTGCAGGGACTGGACAGTCCTGGTTGACTCTTCTTCATCTTTTTTTTTTTTTCTTCTTCTTATTTTTAAATCTCTGGGAATCCTGGGCACGGGAGAAGTGAGGGGTGAGGGAGGGGCTGGGGCTGGGTTTTCACCTGGTCCTCAGCCTCAGTTTCCCTGCTGTCAACAGAGCAGGACCATGACACATCCCCAGTTGTTTTGGAGAGTGTTGGGGTACCTTGGGGGTATTTCCCATCTGTGGGCTTTCCTTGGAGGGTGAGAATTGAAAAGCCATGTCCACGACAGCCAACAGTCACGCTCCACATTTTAGGGGTCCCAGGTCTGTCTGTGTGTCAGATACAGGGGCTTCACCTCGTATTGAAAATGGATCCAGCCCCCCAGTACCCTCAGGGCAGTCAATCCCCACCTGTGTGGGGCCTGGCTGGACTTTACCTGGTCTTTGCCCGTGGGTGCTTGGCACAAAGGGGTGGGGGGAATGGAGGAGGTGGTGGGGGGTGTCTTCACAATCAGCATCTGTGATCCAGGCTTGCGTTTGGGGCTCAGCTGTGTGACTTCTGGCTAGTGACTGCCCCTCTCTGGGCCTTGGCCAAAGGAAGGTGGAATGTTGAATGGAAAGTCAGGATTCTTGGGGAGAGGAGTGAGTTCAGACACCTGCCACCAACACTGACCTTATTAGGGCTGTTTCTGGGAGCCCTGGCGTGGTATAATGTGCCTGTTCAGAGCAGCAGGGCCGTGGGGTGTGGACCTCACGCCTGGAGAGAAATCCCTTTCCCCGGATGCCGGCGGGACCCGTGAGACTGGGCATAGGAGATCTGTAAGGAGCAGAGTGAGGTGGGATGAGAATGCCCTGGAGGGGCACCCGGCTCCTGACACAAACCTGGAGGGGGCACAGCTGGCACCACCTTCAGCCCTCCCTTGGCGTCCAGGCCGCAGGGGCTTGATTTTCCCACGGAAGGCATCGCCATGGAGGTGGGCTCCAAGCGACAGCACATTTCTGGGAAACTGAGGGCTGGAGAGACATATCCTGGGTCCCACACCTACCAGAGCTAGACCCCCATTACCCCCATGCCTTCCTTCCAGGCCAGGGGGAGCAGCCGTGCCTATATCGGTGTGACATTAAGGGTGACAGGTTCCCCGAAGCCGAGATTCAGCCCCTCAAGATAGTGCTGGGGACAGAGGGGCCTGTGACACCTGACAGCCACAGCTGGCCTGGCCGAAGGTGGCCTGGGGGCAGTCAGATTCCTAGAGGCCGTGCTGAGACCAGAGAAAGGCAGGAGGCCTCATCCAGGAGCCCAGGAGCGGGGCAGGGGTAGGGGGAGAGGGATGCATCAAGGTGGTCCCCCGAAAGAGGGCAGGCCCCGGGTCGCTGGGTTTGTTTTTAATAGAGAGAGAGGAGAGAGAGAGAAATATGCAGGGAAAGAGAGATGGAGAGACCCACAGAGAGACAGAGACGGAGAGACACAGACAGGCTGGGGGCTGCAGAGAGATGGAGGCCCACAGGAAGACCACAAGCCTTCTCTTGCCAGAACTTCCCATCCAGAGAGAGGGGACCTCCCCCAGGAAGGACCCCCACCCCAGGCCAGGGGCTCAGGCCAGGAACTGGAGGCTGGGATTGGGGCTCCCGCTGGCCCCCCCTGCAGTTCTCTGCCCCAGGGACCCTCCCTCCAAGTCAGGCACCTCTGGAGCTGCGGCTTCCCCTGTGTAGGGATGGTGGCTGCCTGGGTGCCCACCCTGCCAGGGGAAGGTGCCCACAGTGGTGCTGGTCCGCCGCTGCCACTGGGCCCCCGTTTATGGTAATCGCATATACATTTGCATGTTAATGACAATATTTGTCTTAAAGCGGAGGTTGCGCTGGGGGACGGTGCAGGTGGGGGGGGGCCGGCAGGGGCCCGGGTGGGGGCCCGCGGTTTCCATGGGAGCACCAGCTGCCGGCTCGGCTCGGGCGGGGGGGAGGAGGAGGCTGTAGCAGGCTGAGCTCTGAGGCGTGAGATTCCGCGTGTGACGCACCAGCCCCAGGGAGAAGGCGGGCTGGGCGGCCTGGCGGGGGGACTGCCGGAGCAGTTGGCTCCTGGTGGTGGCGGGGACAGTGGCAGGGGGCTGGGGGCGGCTGGCAGGGTTGGCCGGTGTGTGTGTATGTGCGCGCGCGCGCGCGTGCCTGGAAAGGACCCCTGCCCGGGTGCTGTGTGGCTTCAAGCTGGGCGCGCCCCTCTCTGTGCCTCGTTTTCCCCTGCTGCCCATTTTCTCATTTATTTAACAGACTTTCATGAGGCCCCGGAGCCTCACACCTGTGACTGTGACATCGTGTCTGCACCTCCCTCCCCCCGCCGCCCCCCCCCACTGCTTCAACATTTATTGAACGCCTACTGTTTTCCAGTATTTATGCAGAGCTGGGCATTTGTGAACAGAATTCCTTGTAGGATTCATGAGAGAGTGGGCTAGATGTTAATCCGTCTACCTGTATGACCAATATTTATTGAGCGCTTGCTGTGTACCAGGCCCTGTTCTAGACCCTGGGCTACTGGGTTGGGCAAAACAGGTAAAATTTGCCATCCCTACTCGCCATCCAGAGTTCCCCTCCTGCCAGATTCCAATTTACGGGAGAGAGACAGCTGAGGAACTGGGCTTACAAGGCACCGAACTCAGGAATGTGATGGCGAAACACACACCAGCAGTGACAACCCAGAGGAGGGTCCTGCCTCCACAGGAGTGGAGGCCAGGAGGGCTGCCTGGAGGAGGCGGTTAGTGTAGGAGAGTCGTTGAGAGCTTGGAGTTGAGATGAGCCTGGTTTCTCTGCATCTCGTGGCCTTGGGCAGGTGTCTTCATCCCTCCAAGCTGCAGTGGGTCTCCCTGCAGAAGTGGCAGGGAGAGCAGAGAACAGAAGAGGCCCTTGGCATGGGGCCGGGCACAGAGTATGTGCTTGGTCAGTGGGAGTGGGCTTATTACATGACTATGCTGAGACCCGAAGCATGAGGAGGATGCATTGATGGGGAAAGGTGTCCCTGACAATGTACAAGGGCCCAGAGGGGCACTAACTCCTGAGAAGCTCAGGTGCAGGGAGGATGGAAGTTTTGTCCTGGTATGAAAGGAGCAAAGGGTCTTGGGAATCCCAGAGTCCCCTTCTTCTGTGGGGCTCACCTGCTGGGGCTCTTCTGAGGGGACTTAGCTTGGGGCTGGACCCAGGAGGTTATCTCTGAAGTGGGCTGTGTCTCTCTCTTTCACCCCTCAAATTGGCAAGTGAGCCCTTGGCCAGTGGAAACACCTGGTAGGACCTCATTCATTCATTCATTCATTCATTCATTCATTCATTCATTCACACAACACTTCTTGAAAACCCTCTGTGGCCTTACCTCGTACTGAGCAAGAGAGGTCTGAGGCCAGAGCGAGACATTGGCACCTACAGTCCAGTGGCCTGGGTTGGGTCCAAGGGAGGGATGCAGGGTTGAGGGAACTGGATAGTGAAGCAGGAGCTCTGCCTGGAGGAGGGGCATTAGAAATGGGGCTCTGAAGGATCAATAGGAGCTTTCCAGGTGGAGAAAGAGTTTTATTTATGCATTCACAGAAACACTTACTGTGTTCCAGGCCCTATGATGGGCATGAAACACAACAGTGAACAAGACAGGTACACATCTTGACTTCCTGGATACAGGGAGGAGGAACTGGATCTGTGAAGGCCTGGAGGCGTGAATAATTTGCACAGCTAGGGTAGAGGTGGGATTAGGTGAGACGTGGGAGATGAGGCTGGAGAGTCAGCATGGGCTGGACCAGGAAAACCTCTGATGCTGGACTGAGCTTGGACTCTTTCCTGAGGGCACTGGGGAGCCATGAAAGAGTTTAGAGCAGAGAGGAACTCAGGCAGACCAGCATGGGAAGCAGGCTTCACATCCTGTTAACTCCCATTGCCACCACCAGCCTCTTCCCAACCTCCCCCCAACCTCCCAGCCTTGCTCAAAATATGCTCATTTCCTTCACACCTGGATGGACAAAATAGAAGCTTCCAGTTGGGGTGAGGCCCACAGTGTGGGAAGAGAGAAATACAAAGAAGCAGATGTGTGTTCCGATTACACTGGCTCTTAGAGAACCAAGTTCCCCTCTTCCATGAGAACCACAGGAGGAGATCGGAGCCCAGAGAGGGGCAACACCCAGCCCAAATCATACAGCAGTCACAGCTGGGCTTCACGCCTCCCGGCCTGAGCTTTGGCCTGCTCTGGAAGGAGAGAAAAAAACATGATTTTGGAAACATAGACAAGGGTCAGAGCCATCCAGGAAGGCTGACTGTCCTTGAATTTAAGATGACCAGGGCCAAAGGGAGGAGCTGTTAAGTTTGGAAGACACTGGTCTAGCAGGAGCCCAGTTGGTCTGGGGTCATAGTCAACATCAGTGGTATGTAAGCTCTAGGAGGGCAGAAACTGTCTTGTTTGCCATTTGGAAGTGAGCTTGTGGACGAACAAGGGCATGAGGAAATGAGAGGATCTGGGGATGGGAGAATGGATGGGCTGGCTAACGGATGGATATGTGAATCAATGGATGCAGACATGGGTGGATGGTTGAATGGGTGACAGTGATTCTAGATATGAGTGAATTTGATGGGTAAAAAGTGGGTAGGTCAGTGGAAGGTTTGAATGGATTGAAGGATGGGTGAACAGATGGATGGATGGATGGATGGGTGGGTGGATGGGCAGGTGGATGAATGGATTTATGGATGGATGGATGGATGAGTAGCGGATGGATGGATTTGTAGATGGGTGGATGGATGGGTGGATGGATGGGTGGGTGGGTGGATGGATGGATGGTAGATTGATGGATGGATAGATGGATGGATTGGTTGGCAAATGGATGAGCAGGTGGATGGATGGATGGATGGGCGGATGAATAGATTGGTGGATGATGGGTAGGGGGGTGGATGGATGGGCGGATGGATGGATGGATGGGTGGGTGGGTGGATGGATGGATGGTAGATTGATGGATGGATGGGTAGATGGGTGGGTGGATGGGTGGGTGGGTGGATGGATGGATGGTAGATTGATGGTTGGACGGATGGATGGGTGGATGGATGGATTGGTGGGCGAATGGATGAGCAGGTGGATGGACGGATGGATGGATGGATGGATGAATGGATGGATGGATGAATAGATTGGTGGATGATAGGTGGGGGGTGGATGAATGGGCAGGTGGAAGGATGGGTGGATGGGTGGATGGGTGGATGGATGGGTGGGTGGGTGGATAGATGGATGGTAGATTGATGGATGGATGGATGGATTGGTGGGCGAATGGATGAGCAGGTGGATGGATAGATGGAGGGATGGGCGGGTGAATAGGTTGGTGGATGATGGGTGGGGGGGTGGATGGATGGGCAGATGGATTGGTGGTTCAGTGAGCACATGGATGGATGGATGGGTAGGTGGGTGGATAGATGAGTGGATGGATGGTTAGATAGGTAGATGGATGGATGCATGAATGAATAAGTGGATGAGTGGATGAATGGATGGATGGATGATGGGTAGATGGAGAAATTAATGGTTGGATGGTTGGATGAAAAGACGGATGGGTAATTGGTGGATAGAATACTAGATAGATGCGTGGGTGCACAGATGAATGGATGGATGGATGAATGAAAAGATGGATGGGTAATTGGTGGATAGAATACTAGATAGATGGGTGGGTACATGGATGAATGGATGGATGGATGATGCACAGAAGATGGGATAGACTGAAGGATGGAAGGATACTTCCTCAGCCTGTACTACCTTCCTCCTCACCTGGTGAATATGAATGTTCAAAACCTTTGCTCTCAGACAGGTTTGTTTCAATCCTGGCTGCATTTAAAAATTTCTGTGTAATCCTGAAAAAGTCACCTCATCTTTTCTGAACCTTAGCTCCTTTGTAAGAGAGAAAGAATACAGATAACTAGTTCACAGAGCAGTTGTCAAAATTGGCATTAATTTATATGATGTGGCCAGACGTGGTAGCTCACACCTGTAATCCCATTGCTTTGGGAGGCTGAGGTGGGAGGATCTCTTGAGCCCAGGAGTTCACGACCAGCCTGAGTAACACAGCAAGATCCATCTCTACAAAAAATAAAAAAACGTATCCAGGTGTGGTGGTGTGCACCTGTAGTCCCAGCCACTCAGGAGGCTGAGGTGGGAGGATTGCTTGAGCCCAGGAGTTCCAGATCAGCCTGGGAAACATAGCAAGACCCCTTCTCTACAAAAAATAAATTTAGGCCGGGCACGGTGGCTCACGCCTGTAATCCCAGCACTTTGGGAGGCTGAGGCAGGTGGATCACTGGAGGTCGGGAGTTCGAGACCAGCCTGACCAACATGGAGAAACCCCATCTCTGCTAAAAATACAAAATTAGCTGGGTGTGGTGGTGCATGCCTGTAATCCCAGCTACTTGGGAGGCTGAGGCAGGAGAATCACTTGAACCCAGGAGGCAGAGGTTGCGGTGAGCTGAGATCGTGCCATTGCACTCCCGCCTAGGCAACAAGAGTGAAACTCTGTCTCAAAATAAATTAAATTTAAATAAATAAATATATTTTTTAAAAAATTGCACATGGGCTGGGCGCGGTGTCTCAAGCCTGTAATCCCAGCACTTTGGGAGGCCGAGGCAGGTGGATCACAAGGTCAGGAGATCGAGACCATCCCTGGCTAACATGGTGAAACCCCGTGTCTACTAAAAATACAAAAAACTGGCCGGGCGTGGTGGCGGGCGCCTGTAGTCGCAGCTACTCGGGAGGCTGAGGCAGGAGAATGGCGTGAACCCAGGAGGCGGAGCTTGCAGTGAGCCAAGATCGCACCACTGCACCCCAGCCTGGGCGACAGAGCAAGACTCCGTCTCAAAAAAACAAAAAACAAAAAACAAAAAAACAAAAAACAAAAAAACAAAAAACTGCACATGGTGACATGAGCCTATAGTCCTAGCTACTTGGGAGGCTGAGGTGAGAGGATGGCTTGAGCCTGGGGAAGTGGAGGCTGCAATGAGCCATGATTATACCACTGCACTCCAATCTGGAAAACAGAGCTAAACCCTGTCTCAAACTTAAAAAGGCAACAACTTTATTAAGTCTGTATTGTGTGCCAGCCATTGAGTGAGGCTTGAGGTCATAAAGCAATTCGGGGGTAGGAGAGACTGACAATAAACTAGTAAATAAAGTTGAGATAGGTGTGAGTTGCTGTGAACAGACTAAAGGTGTGTGTTGGGAGATGACAGCTTTCCTTGGAGGCCAGAGATGGCCTTTCCAGGAGGTGAAGTTTGAGATGAGACCTGAATGACAGGTGGGAAGGCTGTTATTCTACAACCAAGGGAAAAGCATTCCAGGCAGAGGGCACAGCCCATGCAGAGGCCCTGAGGCAGGACCACCACATCTGGTGTGTTGGAAGAACAGCAAGGAGGCCTTTGTGACTGGAGCAGAGTGAGGATGGGAGAGAGGGAGGAGAAGAGGGCAGGGAGAGAGTGGGGTAGGTTGTTGAGCAGGTCCTGTGTGTCTTGGAAGGACTTTTTTTTTTTAATTTTTTTTTTGAGATGGAGTCTCACTCTGTTGCCCAGGCTGGAGTGCAGTGGCGCGATCTCGGCTCCCTGCAACCTCCGCCTCCCGGGTTCAAGTAATTCTCTAGCCTCAGCCTCCCAAGTAGCTGAGATTACAGGTGCCTGCCACCACGCCCAGCTAATTTTTTGTATTTTTAGCAGAGATAGGGTTTCTCCGTGTTAGCCAGGCTGGTCTCGATCTTCTGACCTTGTGATCTGCCCGCCTCGGCCTCCCAAAGTGCTGGGATTACAGGCGTGAGCCACCGCGCCCGGCCGGAAGGACTTTGGATTTTACCCCAAGAGAGGTTGAGCCATGGAGACCTGTGGCAGGGGAGGGATAGGGTCTCTTAGGGAGCTTGGAATGTGGACAATGTGGATTCTGGGTCCTCCATTTTTTAGATGGGGAAACTGAGGCCCAGAAGGCCCTAGAATAGGCTTGCACCTGGCTCTTCTGAGGAGCTCCTGAAGATGGTGGTGCCTGGAGGTAGCTGGAAGACAGGGTGGAGCAGACCCCTCAATGCCCTCCCGTTCTCCCAGCTGCCTTTGAGGGTGGGGTCTTTATATCCAAGAGGATTTGCATTCTTGTCCCTGACCCTCTGCTGGGGGAAGAACCAGAGGGTGTGCCTCTAGCAGAGCTAGGAGCCACCAGACGAACCTTGTACACACAGAGAAATGGAGGCCCAGGCAGAGGAGGGGAGGTCAACTCACCAGCTCTTGACAGGGGAGGTGAGGAAGAGGAAGGGATCTCGTGATGTGGCTCTCTCTCTCTGCCCCCCCCCTCTCTCTCTGTCTCTCTCTCTCTCTCCCTCCCTCTCTCTCTCCCTCTCTCTCTCTCTCTGTCTCTCTCTCTCTCTCTCTCTCTGTCTCTCTCTCTCTCTCCCTCCCTCCCTCTTTCAAGAGATTGACGTCTCACTATGTTGCTAAGGCTGGTCTCAAACTCCTGGGCTCAAGCAATCTTCCCGCCTTGGCCTCCCAAAGCATTGAGATCATAGGTGTGAGCCACCGCGCCCAGCCATGATGTGGTTCTCAATGGAAGTTATTCTGAGACACTTGGCAATGTCTGGAGACATTTGTGGTTGTCATGATTTGGGGGTGCTTCTGGCTGTGAGCGGTGTTGAGTGGGTGGAGGCCAGGAATGCTGCTCAATACCCCACAGCGCCCAGGGTGACAGATGATCCGGCCCCAAGCATCCACAGTGTGGAAGCTGAGAAACCCCAGTCCAGCGGACACCAGGGACCTGGCTTGGGCAGTTGGTACACAGTGCGGTGTCCTGCAGATGAGGCCTGAAGGTGCTTAGGACAAAACCTCAGAATGCCCTTGACTTCCCTCTCTCACAACAACAACTCCTAATCCTCTATCAGCAGATTCTGATGGTTCTGCCGTCAGAACCTCTCTAGGATCTGCCCACTTCTCTCTCCTCTGCCTTCACCTGGTCCAGCCCCCTCATCCCTCACCTGGACCAGTCGGTCCCTTGTGCCCTTGTCCCTGGCTCCCACCTTTGCGCCCCACAGTCTGTCCTTCCCACAGCAGCCACCAGAGGGCGCCTGTGAGCACCTGAGTCAGGACCCGTCCCTCCTCTGCCCTCAGCCCTCCATGGCTCCCACCCCCCTTAGAGTCAAAACCCCAGTCCTCCCCGAGGCCCACAAGGTCCTGCATGACCTGCCCCATCCTCTTCCTACCATCCGCTGCCCCCTCTCTCCTCCGCACTCACTCTGCTCCAGCCACACAGAATGGATGAATGGATGGATAGATGAATAGGTGGGAGGATGGGTGGATGAGTGGATGGATGGATGGATGGATGGATGAGCGGATGGATGGATAAATGTGTGGATGGGTGGGTAGATGGATGAATGAATGGATGGATGAATAGGTGGGAGGATGGGTGGATGAGTGGATGGATGGATGGATGGATGGATGGATGGATGGATGGATGGATGAATGGATGGATGGATGGGTAGATAGATGAGTGGGTGGATGGGTGAATGTGTGGATGGGTGGGTGGATGGAAGAATGAATGGATGGATGGATGAATAGGTGGGAGGATGGCTGGATGAGTGGATGGATGGATGGATGGATGGATGAATGGATGGATGAATGTGTGGAGGGGTGGGTGGATGGATGAATGAATGGATGGATGGATGAATAGGTGGGAGGATGGCTGGATGAGTGGATGGATGGATGAATGTGTGGAGGGGTGGGTGGATGGATGAATGGATGGATGGATGGATGAATAGGTGGGAGGATGGTTGACTGGATGATGGACAAGTGGATGGGTGAACAGTTGGGTGGATGTATGGATGGGGAAATTCCTGGTGTAATGATGGGGACTGAAGCCATAGGACTCAAGATGCCTGGGCAAGAGATCAGGGATCCAGAATGAGCCCCAAGGAACCCCCATATGTCAGGCTGTGCAGAGGAGCAGGCAGCATGGAGGCTGAGGAGCTACAGCCAGCAGGGATGGACCTCATTTGGAGGCAGCATGGTTGATGTAGGGTCCAGGAGGAGGACACCAGGGCCGCAGAGCAGGAATCAAGGCATTTATGCATGCATTGAGGGACAGTAAAATGGGGATGGAGAGCCCTTCTGTCTTGGTTTTCCTAGTGAAGCTGGGGAGAGCTTTGGGCTGGGAAGGTGGAGGAGGAAGTGGAGAGGATGAGCAGTGAAGCTGGGTGGGTGAAGAAGGAAGGGTCCTGTGTCCTTTCAGTGCATGTGTGGCATTGTGGTTCCCATTTTATGGATGAGACTGTGAAGGCTCAGAGAGGTTAAGTGGCTGTCCCAAGAACACACAGCAGAAAGGTACTGAGCTGGCTTTGATCCTTATCTCTAATCACTAGATTACAGAACTGAGTTAAAGACCAAGAACGTGGGGACCCCATCATGCAGGAGGTTCAGGATCAAAGTAGTTGAGATGGGAGGGGAGATCCTGGCTGGGGAACGAAGGAGCGGATGAATAGCAATGTCTTGTCTCTGTTTCCCCAGCACCACTGGTGCATAGTAGGTGCTCAGGAATATTGAATGACTCTGTGCTAGGCATGGCGGGGAGGGGAGGGATAAAAATGAATCTAGGTCAGGCGCGATGGCTCACACCTATGATCCCAGCACTTTGGGAGGCTGAAGTGGGTGATCACCTGAGGCCAGGAGTTTGAGACCAGCGTGGCCAACATGGCAAAACCCCATCTCTATGAAAAAAAAAAAAATAGCCGGGTCTGAGGGTGCAAGCCTGTGATCCCAGCTGCTTGGGAGGCTGAGGCAGGAGAATCGCTTGAACCCGGGAGGCGGAGGTTGCCGTGAGTTGAGATCATGCTACTGCACTCTAGCCTGGGCAACAGATTGAGACTCTGTCTCAAACAAAACAGAAAAAACAAAACAAAAAACAAGCAAAAAAAGAAAGGGATGAGCACAGTGGCTCATGCCTGTAATCCCAGCACTTTGGGAGGCCGAGGCAGGCGGATTGCTCAAGGTCAGGAGTTTGAGACCAGCCCGGCCAGCATGGTGAAACCCCATCTCTACTAAAAATACAAAAAATTAGCCTGGCATGGTGGTGGCCTGCGCCTGTAATCCTAGCTATTTGGGAGGCTGAGGTGGAAGAATCGCTTGAACCTGGAGGCGGAGGTTGCAGTGAGCCGAGATCGCGCCACTGCACTCCAGCCTGGACGACAGAGCGAGACTCCATCTCAAAGAAAAAAAAAAAAGTAAAGTAATAAAGAATGACTACTCCGCAGGCAGAGCAGCCTCCTGGACTGCTTGTTGACCATTTTTATGGTGACTCCTTGATCATATGCTAAAGAAGAGGTAGATTATTCATGAGATTCCCAGGAAAGGGGTGGGCAGTTCCTGGAGCCGAAGGGTCCTCCACTTTTAGGATAATTTCCTGACGTTGCCATGGCGTTTGTAAACTGTCATGGCGCGGGTGGGAGTGTCTCTTAGCATGCTAATGCATTACAATTAGTGTGTAATGAGCAGTGAGGATGACCAGAGGTCACTTTCACTCCCATCTTGGTTTGAGTGGGTTTTGGCTGCTTATTTACCACATCCTGTTTTACAAGCAGGGTCTTTATGACCTGTATCTTTTGATACCATTCTGCCACCCTCCCATCTCATCTCATGATTAAGAATGCCTAACTTGGCCAGGCGCTGTGGCTCACGCCTGTAATCCCAGCACTTTGGGAGGCCGAGGTGGATGGATCCTCTGAGGTCAGGAGTTCAAGACCAGGCTGGCCAACATGGTGGTGAAACCCTCTCTCTACTAAAAATAAAAAAAATTAGCCAGGCAGTAGTGGCACGCGTTGTAATCCCGGTTACTAAACTCCTATTCAAGATGGAGTTGCTCTGGTTCAAACGCCTCTGACAGTACTTCCCTCTGATATCCCCCAAACCCTGAGATCCCGCAGGGCCCAAACCAGGGTTCATATCTTTCTTCCAAAGTGCACGTTCTCCTGGGTTCCCACCTGGGTTTGTTGTCCCAGGGCTTCCATAACAAGTGACCACAAACTGGGGGGCTTGGAACAGCCTCTCCCAGGCCTGGAGTTCAGAAATCAACTATCAGGCCGGGCGCGGTGGCTCAAGCCTGTAATCCCAGCACTTTGGGAGGCCGAGGCGGGTGGATCACGAGGTCAGGAGATCGAGACTATCCTGGCTAACATGGTGAAATTCCGTCTCTACTAAAAATACAAAAAACTAGCCGGGCGTGGTGGCGGGCGCCTGTAGTCTCAGCTACTTGGGAGGCTGAGGCGGGAGAATGGCGTGAACCCGGGAGGTGGAGCTTGCAGTGAGCCGAGATCACGCCACTGCACTCCAGCCTGGGCGACAGAGCGAGACTCCGTCTCAAAAAAAAAAAAAAAAAAAAAAAAAAAAAAAAAAAAAAAGAAATCAACTATCAAGGTGTGGGTAGGGCCTCGCTTTCTCCAAGGCCCTAGGGGAGGGTCCTTCTTGTCTCTTCCAGCTTCTGGGAACTCCAGGTGTCCTTGGCTGGTGGACACATCGCTGTGGTCTCTGCTCCGTCATCTTTGCGTCTGTGTCTCCTCTCCTCTGTGTTATAAGGACACTTGAGGCCGGGCGTGGTGGCTCACACCTGTAATCCCAGCACTTTGGGAGGCCGAGGCGGGTGGTTCACTTGAGGTCAGGAGTTCAAGACCAACCTGGCCAATATGACGAAATCCCGTCTCTACTAAAAATACAAAATTAGCAGGGTATGGTGGTGGGCGCCTGTAATCCCAGTACCCAGGAGGCTAAGGCAGACTTGCTTGAACCTGGGAGGTGGAGATTGTAGTGAGCCAAGATTGCACCATTGCACTCCAGCCTGGGCAACAGAGCGAGACTCCATCTCAATAAATAAATAAAAAATAAGGATGCTTGTCCTTGCATTTGGGGCCCGCCTTCATCTAGGATGACTTCATCCCAAGTTCCTTATTGAAATCTGAAAGTCTCTTTTTCCAGATCAGGTCACATTTCAGGTTCTAGAGGGGCTATATTTTTAAAAAAATTTTATAAAATTAATTTTAATTTTTTTTGAGACAGGGTGTCCCTCTGTCACCCAGGCTAGAGTGCAGTGGTATGATCATAGCTTGCTGTAGCCTTGACCTCCCAGGCTCAAGGAATCCTCCCACCTCAGCCTCTTTAGTAGCTGGAACTACAGGTGTGAACCACCACACCCAGCTAATTTTTTTATTTTTTATTTTTAGTAGAGACAAGGTCTCACTACGTTGCCCAGGCTGGTGCAAACTCCTGAGCTCAAGCAATCCTCCCGTGTCAGCCCCCCGACTGGCTGGGACTGCAAGTGTGCGCCACCATGCCTGGCTAATTGTTTTAAATTTTTACTAGAGATGGGGTCTCACTGTGTTGCCCAGGCTCGTCTCAAACTCCTGGGCTCAAGCCATCCTCCCACTTCAGCCTCCCGAGTACCTGGTACTACAGATGTGAACCACCATGCCAGGCTAACTTTTTTTTTCTTTTTCAGTAGAGTTGGGATCTCACTATGTTGCCCAGGCTCAGGATGGATGTAGCTCTTTTTCAGGAAAACACCATTCAACCCATTGCATCCTCACACCCCACCATCCAAGCACGTCCCAGCCATCCTTGCCTCCTCCCTCCCCTCCCCTTGCCCCCCACCAAAGCCCTGCCTTAGATGTTCCTGTCTTTGTCCCCATGGCCCCCTGATTCAGTCTTCATCTTCTCCCGTCCTGACCTTGACTCCCCCCTCGCTGGCCTCCAGCCTTCTGTCCTACACTCCAGTCCTTTCTTTGTGCTGGCCCCAGAAGGCTCTTTTCTGCACACACCTCTGACTGTGCCCCACCCCTGCTCAAACACCTTCCGTGGCTCCCCACTGCCCTTGACATCAGTCCAACAGTTCTTTGCCTATTGCTCAAAGCCTTTCACCTCCATCTGTCCCCTTCAATAGCATCTCCCACCTCCTGCAACACCCTTTTTTTTTTTTTTTTTTGAGGCAAGAGTTTTGCTCTGTGGCTCAGGCTGGAGTGCAATGGCGAGATCTTGGCTCACTGCAACCTCTACCTCCTGAATTCAAGTGATTCTCCTGCCTCAGCCTCCTGAGTAGCTGGAATTACAGGAGTGTGCCACCACGCCCAGCTAATTTTTTGTATTTTTAGTAGAGACAGGGTTTCATCATGTTGGCCAGGCTGGTCTTGAACTCCTTACCTCAAATGATCTGCCCGCCTGTGCCTCCCAAAGTGCTGGGATTACAGGCGTGAGCCACTGCACCTGGCCTTTCTTTTTCTTTCTTTCTTTTTTTTTCAGATGGAGTCTCACTCTGTCACCCAGGCTGGAACGCAGTGGCACAATCTCGACTCACTGTAACCTCTGCCTCCCAGGTTCAAAAGTCATTCTTGGCCGGGCGCGGTGGCTCATGCCTGTAATCCCAGCACTTTGGGAGGCCGAGGCGGGCGGATCACAAGGTCAGGAGATCGAGACCACAGTGAAACCCCGTCTCTACTAAAAATACAAAACATTAGCCGGGCGCGGTGGCGGGCGCCTGTAGTCCCAGCTACTCAGGAGGCTGAGGCAGGAGAATGGCGTAAACCCAGGAGGCGGAGCTTGCAGTGAGCCGAGATCGCGCCACTGCACTCCAGCCTGGGCGACAGAGCGAGACTCCGTCTCAAAAAAAAACAAAAACAAAAACAAAACAAAACAAAAAAAAGTCATTCTTGTGCCTCAGCCTCCCGAGTAGCTGGAACTACAAGCGTGAGCCACCACACCCAGCTAATTTTTGTATTTTTAGTAGAGAGGGGGTTTCACCATGTTGGCCAGGCTGGTCTTGAACTCCTGACCTCAGGTGATCCACCTGCCTCGGCCTCACAAAGTGCTGGGATTACAGACGTGAGCCACCGCGCCCAGCCCTACCACACACTTCTGAAAGCCTATGTCCCACACATCAGGCAGGCTCTTCTTCTATGGACCCAGCTCCAAAAGCATCCTTCAGGAAGTCCTCTCCAGGCAGAACCGCCCTGCCTTCAGAGCATCCCCAGCCCTTCTGCCCTTCTCTTGGCCCGGGCTGACCATACAGAGTGTGGAGGGGTGGGGAGTGTCAGGCTCTGCGTCTTCCTAGCAGGGGGACCACAGTCACTTCCCAAAAAAGAGCATTTTCCTGGGCTGGAGACTGGAGTGTCTTTTTGGTCTGAGGTCCCCAGCTGCCCGGACTGGAGAAACTTATCCATTGACCAGATCTCATGTTCCCCAAGGATCCCCCACCTTGGTCCCCGATATACCCTTGGGTCTCGAGGGATTTGTGTGCAGTGCGTTGTCTATAAACTTGAAGATCAATTCCTGTCCGGGCTTTGAAAATAGAGTGGGTGCAAATTGCCAATCACTGAGCATTCTGAACCGTTGATCCCAGGTGGGACTTCCCTGTCCACCCCTTCCAGAACCCTGAGGCTCTCCAGTTGTGCAGGGAGGCTGCACACCTGGCTCTGGTCCCCTTGCCATCTGGGGCAGGTGTGTGGGGTGGGAGTGGCTGGAGCTGGGACATGGTGAGAGGCTCACCTGGCGTGGGTGGGGGATAAGCTGTGGCTCAGGCTGAGTCTTCCTTCATGGGGGTCCCTCTGGGTCTAGGGTGCAACCAACCAGAGTTCTCACAGTTGAAACGGGATCCACAGGACCCTCAGCATTTGATCCAGCCCCATGTTTCTGAGAAAGGTGGCACTAGTTTTTGTTGTTGTTGTTTGTTTGTTTGAGACAGAGTTTCCCTCTGTCGCCCAGGCTGGAGTGCAATGCATGACCTCAGCTCACTCCAACCTCATCTCCCGAGTTCAAGCAATTCTCATGCCTTAGCCTACTGTGTAGCTGGGACCACAGGCGCGTGCCACCACGCCCGGCTAATTTTTGTATTTTTAAGTAGAGATAGGGTTTCACCATGTTGGCCAGGCTGGTCTCGAATTCCTGACCTCAGGTGATCCACCTGCCTTGACCTTGCAAAGTGCTGGGATTACAGGCATGAACCACCATGCCCGGCCCAAGGTGGCACTATTTTAAGGTTATTTCTAGGGAAGCAGGTACGGCAAGAGGCTGTGTCCTTCCTCATGTTCCTCGGGGGAGAATTTTGGAAAAGATGTGAACACCAGGCACTGGATCCCAGTGGTTAGTGCACGGTCTGCGGAGCTAGACTACCTAGGTTTAAGTCCTGGACATTTGACTGGGCACGATGGCTCACACTTGTAATCCCAGTGCTTTGGGAGGCTGAGGCGGGCAGATTACTTGAGGTCAGGAGTTCAAAACCAGCCTGACCAACATGGTGAGACCCTGTCTCTACTAAAAATATAAAAATTGGCTGGGCATGGGGGCTTATGCCTGTAATCCCAGTACTTTGGGAGGCCAAGGCGGGTGGATCACCTGAGGTCAACAGTTCGAGACCAGCCTGGCCAACATGGTGAAACTCCATCTCTACTAAAAATACAAAAACATAGCCCGGTGCAGTGACTCATACCTGTAATCCCAGCACTTTGAGAGGCTGAAGTGGATGGATCATGAGGTCGGGAGTTCGAGACCGGCCTGGTGGAGATGGTGAAAACCTTGTCTCTACTAAAAAATACAAAAATTAGCTGGGCGCAGTGGCGGATGCCGGTAATCCCAGCTACTTGGGAGGCTGAGGCAGGAGAATCGCTTGAATTTGGGAGGTGGAGGTTACAGTGAGCCGAGATCGCGCCACTGCACTCCAGCCTGGGCAACAGAGCAAGACTCCATCTTAAAAAAAAAAAATTAGCTGGGCTTGGTGGCAGGTACCTGTAATCGCAGCTACTCAGGAGGCTGATACAGGAGAGTCGTTTGAACCTGGGAGGTGGAGGTTGCAGTGAGTTGAGATGGTGCTGCTGCACTCCAGCCTGAGTGACGGAGTGAGACTCCATCTCAAATAATAATAATAATAATAATAATAAAGCCTGGACATTCTACTTACCACCTACCTGTGTGACCTTGGGCAAGCCACTTCCCCTCTCTGTGCCCCCGTCTCTCATCTGTAAAATGGGAGCAATGCTGTCAGCTACTTCATAGGGGCTACTATGAGTATTAAATGAGTTAATATAGAGTATAAGCTTATTCTTTTCTTTTTCAGTTTTTTTCTCTTTTTCTGGTTTTTAATTTTTTTGTTTGTTTGTTTTGGGGTCTTTGTGTGTGTTTTTGTTTTGTAATTTTTTTTTTCTGAGTATAAGCTTATTAATATTAAATACCAATGGCGTCTTTTTGAGACAAGGTTTTGCTGTGTCGCAAAACCTTGGCTGGAGCCAGGCTGGAGCACAGTGGTGCAATCATGCCTCACTGCAACCTCGACTGCCCAGGCTCAAGCGATTCTCCTGTCTGGCCTCCTGAGTAGCTGGGACCACAGGCACATGCCAACACCCAGCTACTTTTAAAAATTATTTGTAGAGATGGAATTTCACTACGTTGCCCAGGCTGGTCTCAAACTCCTGGGCTCAAGCGATCCTTCTGCTTCAGCCTCCCAAGGTGCTGGGATTCCAGGTGTAAGCCACCACACTTGGTCCAGTGGACTTTATTAACGTCACCACACATCCGTGCTGATGGGGAACTGGAGTTTGCAGGTGCTGCTGTAACCACACACCACACACAGGGTGGCTTAAACAACAGAAATTTATTTTTGCTCAGTTCTAGAGGCCAGAAGTTCGAGATCAAGGTGTTGGCAGGGCTGGTTCCTTCTGAGGCTGTGAGGGAGCATTTTTTCCAGGCCGTTCCC